>NC_056733.1:333229139-333421639 GCF_019279795.1 Protopterus annectens | reverse complement strand
CTGAGCTAAACTATGTGACTGGAAAACTCGCTTAGCTAAGGTTGGCAGTGCTTAAAGGTCAGATGTTGAGCACTGCTTACCAATGTGCAAATCTATTTAGCTGGGCTACTCATTCCTTAGCATTTATATTTAAGCAATGCTTACACCAGCTAAGCAGAGTTGAGTGCTAGTTAGCATTGCTCAAATTTCATTTTATGGACTATCAGGTGTATGGGATTCATTCATCACTACTGATATATTATAATTTTATGTTTACCTTCCATGACACCCCCTATGTGCTTTCATTTACATTTATTTTTGTATGACTACACTGTATGGGAAACTTGTATTTATATGGGTGTTTCACATCTTTTCTGAACTTACACCTCAATTTTGGACCTGCTACACTGCCCTGATTGATAAATATTTATTTACCATCTCATTTAATAAGCAAACAGACTTCATTAGGGCTTGAACCATGCATGATTGCATGCAAAGCAGAAGCTCTAACCACTACACTATTTCAGCTTGGTAGCATGATTTGTATATTTCTATTTAGCTCCTTCAGATATTTAAGCTATGATAAGCACAGCTGCGTGATATGCACACCTGCTCAGCTACGCTTAAACTTTACTTGGGATGATAATAAAAAAAAAAAGATAAAAAGATTTTAAATTTTGCTCACTTTAGGGGTGTGCACATACCGCCAACCTCTTTCAGCAAGACATCAGGAGAAAAAAATCATAAGTAATGGGGAGACAAAAAGGCACAAACATAGGGATTATGTTACATTTTCTCTTGCAAACCTTACATGTTGATAGAATAACTGTTTTTTGCATTGCATGAGTTTTCTCACGTGTATTATGTCTGACACTCAAATGTCTGTAATTATATACTTTTACTTTGGCCTTCAATGGTCAGATATGTGAGGCAAAACTCTGGACATTTTGAGAATATCTCAACAGTTGTGCTGTATGTCCACAAACAACTGTTGTTTACATTTAGCAGTGTCGTAACGGCACTTTCTGAGTGCAGGGGGTGTGTTAAATGTGCGGGTACTGCTGTAACATGCCCCCTGCCCTCGTTCACAGAGCATGTCTGTGTAGGTGTTACAGCAGTGTGCCTTCATGAATATGCAAGGTGCACTGCTGTGCTGCACGGACATGATCCACTGCATGCAAGAATAGCCTTATTCTTGCACGGAGCTTTATTGAATCCCAAGGTAAGATTTTATTTTAATCCATTGTATAAGGAGAAAAAAATCAACTTGGAGTTCTTTGTGGAGTGCTTTGAGGAATTGATTTGACCAGAATAGAACTATGTTATCTGCATAAAATAGCAGAGGAAGGTGAGAAATAGCAAGGGGAAGCTTACAGACAAAGATGGAGAATTGGAGGGAGCAAAGATACAGCCTTGTGGGATACCTTTTCTGAGATTAGCTGAAGGAGACTGAAGACTGTACTTTGACAGTAAAGTGTCAGGTAGACAGATAGCTATGGTACCTTGGAATTGTATCTGGGCTAATTCCTATTTCATTATGAGAATTTTGTGAATCACTAAATTAAATGCTTTGGAGTCCAAGCTCTACACCTGAAATTTTAGTTGCCTTCCAAGTGCTCCTATCTATGGACTTTTTGTGGAAACCACAGCAGTATAGTAATTAATTGAAATAAGCCCTGCAGGTCTCCCATACCAACACAGAAGTCCAAGCTCCATGCCTGAACTTTTAGTTGCCTTCTGAGTGCTCCTACCTATGGACTTTTTGTGGAAACCATGCCAGTACAGTAATTAATTGCATGGTTCTCTCGTCACCTACTTCTATATTAAAAAAAAATGTTGTTTGTATCCTAGTACCTGTCGCACATCACCGGAATGCCTAGCTCCCCCTCCACTTTTTCCTGATATCACTTCCTCACTAGACACCAGTAGTCACCGTTCAGTATCTTAAATAACCATAATGACCCAGATGACCCAAATTGATTAGCTGCCTGGGCACCTGACAGAGCCAGCAGGGAGGTTGGAGCATTCCTATCCTGGGAGAGAGGGGTACACCAACATCTCTCTATAAAGGCTTTTAGCCGAGCCGCTAGAGAAAGAATCTTTGTGTCTGTTTTTTATGGACTGTGCTTTGCTACAAGGCAGAGCATTTGCTGAACATTTTATTGGATTGTGTGCTGTTCTACGAGTGTTTTAATAAATACTGAAGGTAATCACTGGCTTTTTTTCCTTGGATTGTGGTTCCATATCTCTCTTTTGGAGTTCTGGTGGAGACCAGAACTCAGACTGAAATAGATGCCAGGGAGGGAGGAGGGGGTGAGGTAGAAGGCACAGTGCACACATCTCTTGAGCCCAGAAGTGGAGTTACATGCTATAGTTCCTCAAGCCCAGCCAGTTGTATTACAAATTCTAGGCATGCAGGGGAGGGGATATAGAGCTACCGAAAACACAAGGCCCCTGTGTATGATGGCAGTACTCTCAACTTTTGAATCATGCCACCACTGAGTGATGAAAAATGAGTAAGCTGAACCCTGAGATAGAGAGCTGATGGGTTCATTGAGTGGAGAAGCAGACTTGAAGGTAGTGGAGGTTGTGGGGAAAAATACTTGCTAACGTAATATATAAAAACTTGTCACTGACTAAAACTCTAACAAGGAAGAATTTATTGAGCTGTGAGTGGTCCTAGAAGGTATGCTTGTTAAGCCTGTCATAATCAATAACCAGAAATATATCCCTTAATACCTGAAATTCTACCTGAACAGCCTGACAAGTTAGCAGAGATTGCAATATCTTCTGATTTAGCATTCAATGCAGCAACTTCCTTATTTTGCTAGAGGTGAGATGAAGAGACAAGTGTTGTATAGCCAAAGTTTCCAAGCTTGCAACATCTCTTGCAGAAGGATATACATCTTGAAATAAATGGAAGTTTAGATTTTTTTTTTCTTTTCCCTTTTTTTTTACTGGGTTCTGGAGCCATTAGTATATGCCAAACATACATACATATGGTGCAGTTTTGTTGGTTTATAGGTTCATAGGTAAGTACTAGGCTATTCACCCTAGGGACTATATGAGCCTAGCCAAAAAGGTACCCAAGCCTTAGCCCACCCAAGAAATTTATGTTCCTGTGCCCCTGTCGAGCAGAGCCACAGAGGTGATCCCCGGGGTGAATTTCCTATTTCCCATCCAATCATCAAGATTTTTCTTGAAGAGTGCTAATGAGGAGTTTTGTTTGATATAGCTAGGTAGTTTGTTCCAGAGTAAGGGAAGTCTCTGGGACAGGAATCTATCCCTCCAGCATGTTCTGTTTATTGTGGTGACAAGGTTTAGGTCCCTAGAGCATGTAGCTCGGAGGGATTGGGATTTCTTTAAGTGGAGCATGTCCAACAGCTCTGGGTTTGACATTGCTTTGTATGTTAGGCAGAGATTGCCTCTGAGTAGGTGATATGTGATGGAGTAAAGCTGGAGTTTTTTGAGATGATCTGCGTAGGGCATCTGTTTGAGGCTGCTAATCCTCTTTGTGAGGTATTTCTGTGGCCTTTCCAGTTGTTGTATATTTCTTGTGAGGTACATACCAAAAGGGTCTAATGGGTGATGAGTATAGAGGAACAATGACCTCTTTTTTCCTGGATGAGAAACCTTTTGTGATACGGTGTGCCACGTAGAAGGATTTCCTGACTACTGTGGTGATGTGATTATCAAAGGAGTGACTACTGTCCACCTGTGTCCCAAGGTCTCTTATCACACTTTCAGTGTTAAGTAGACTACCACCTATGTGGTAGCTCATGGGTACAGAGTTTTTACCAAAGGGGATAACAATGCACTTTTGGCACTGAGCTTGAGGCCATGGCTTTGGCACCAGGCATCTGTCTCAGTGAGGCCCTTTTGTAGGATGTCCATATAGTTAGAAGTTTTGATTATGGCTCCTAGCTTGCAGTCATCTGTGAACTTCTTTAGCCATAGACCTTATGTGTTAGCCTGCACTTCAGAAAAGTAGATACCAAACAGGAGAGGACCCAAGACTGAACCCTGTGGTACTCCATTTGTCACTGGTCTGAAGTCGGATTTGGAGTCTGCTACTTTTACAGTGTGGGTTCTGTCAGTGCGACAGTTGGCAACCCATCTTGTAACATAGGGATTTATACCTAATTTAGTGAGTTTATCTATAATTCCAGAGTGGGGGATGGTGTCAAAAGCCTTAGCAAGATCTAGAGAGGCTGTTTGAAAAACCTTACCCTTGTCTATAGCTTTGGTGACTGCTTCAAAGAAGTCTATCAGGTTTAGGAGACATGATCTGCCTTTTACAAACCCAAACTGGGTGGGGTACAGAGTCTGGAGATTACCAATGTTTTTGTTTATAAGTTCCATGATGTTACTTTCCATGGCTTTGCAGACCAGGCTCGTTAGGCTAATGGGGTGGTAGTTCCATGGTCTGTGGTGGCTGCCCCTTTGTGGAGTGAGATAACCATTACTGTGTGCCATTCAGTAAGCACAAAGCCTGATGTGATGCTATGATTGAACATGGTGCTTAGGTGGGGTGCCAGTTCATTCTGTAGTTCGTGTGACTTCATCTGTTTAAAATTCCTGGAGGAAGGACAGTGAACTGTCAAGGAAATGTAAAAAAGATCTACATGTTTCTGCCTTTAAATATGAAACAGAAAAGTAGATTGGGCAACTTTAACTGCCCCTCCATTAACTGGCAATACTACTTATGTACCAATACACTTACCCAACTCTTTCTGGAATTCATTAATTCTAATGCCCTGGACCAGCTCGTTCTTACCTCCACTAGAGGTAGCAACATCCTTGACCTGGTAATTATTAACATGGGTGACTGTTGCTCTACACCAATAATCAATTCCTCCTTGGTTAGATCCGATCACAAGCTAATCACCTTGGAAATCCACATCACTCCCACCCCCACCCCCCCAACAAAGATAACCACCATGAAAAACTTCTCCAAAGCTAACTTTGGGCTCCTAAAAACAGAGGTGGCTAACTTCATGGCACCCATGCAAATGGAGAGTAGTTGGCATGACTGCCAAATCATACACCAGTGCACTGTACGAACATGTACACAAATGCATGGATCTCGCCATACCCAATAGAATATAAGATGCTCTCCTCAAAAAGAAAGGAAGCCAGTCTGGTGGTCCCCTGCCATAAACAAACTCTACAACAGAAGGCGGCAACTGATGCGGAATAAGGTGAAGTTCCAAGACTGGAAAAAACCCTTATCAACCTCAACAAAAAGTTGAGATCCCTCAGCAAATCCTCTAAAGCTAGCTATGAAAACAGAATTGCAGCAGATAGTAAAGACAACCACAAGGCCTTCTATAGTTATTTAAAGAATCTCTATGGCAATACCCAGATTAGCTCTGAGCTACTGCACAATGGTACCTGCTATACCGAGCCAACAGATATTGCAAATATACTGGCGGACAGATTCAGTGCTAACTTTACCCTTCTCACCCCCCCACAAAGGACCAATCACAATACTAGTAGATTGCCAGGCACCCAGTATTACTGCTGTACAGGTTAAAACAGCACTGTCCAAGGCCAAGAATACAGCATCTATGGGACCTGACAGTATCCCTGGCTATGTTTTACATGAACTACAGAGTGAATGGGCATCTCACCTGTGTGCCCTGTTCAGTCACAGCCTCACCTCAGGCTTTGTCCCTACCTAATGGTGCACTGCTACACTCACCCCTCTCCACAAAGGAGGAATGACTACAGACCCTGGGAACTATCGCCCCATTAGCCTGATGAGTCTGATATGCAAAGCTATGTAATGCATCATCATGGACCTAATAAACAAGGGTATAGAGAATCTCCAAACTCTGGATCCTAGACAGTTTGATTTTGTGAGGGGTAGATCATGCCTGCTCAACTTGGTCAACTTATCTGAGTCAGTCACCAGAGCTGTGGATGAAGGTAAGGTGGTTCATGCAACCTACCTTGATCTGGCCAAGGCCTTTGATACCATTCCCCACTCAGGAATCATATAAAAACTTACTAAGCTAGGCATCAACCCCTATATCACTAGGTGGGTTGCAAACTGGCTCACAGATAGAACCCACAGTGTGAAAGTAGCTGACTCCAAGTCAGACTGCTGACCAGTCATGAGTGGAGTCCCACAGGGTTTGGTCCTGGGTCCTCTCCTGTTTGGTATCTACTTTTATGAAGTCAAGGCCAACATGAAGGTATTCTGGCTGACAAAGTTCGCAGATGATTGCAAGTTGGGAGCTATTATTAACTCCCCAAGTGATGTTGACATCCTACAGAAAGGCTTCAATGAGACCAACGACTGGTGTCAGAACCAAGGCCTTAAGCTCAATGCCAAAAAAGTGTCTTCATCCCCTTTGGGAAAAACCTGGTTGCCTTGAATTACCACATTGATGGTAGTCCACTGAACACAGAAGGCGTTATAAGAGATCTGGGAACACAGGTTGACAGCAACCTCTCTTGACCACCACATTGCCACTGTGGTCAGAAAGTCCTTCTATGTGGCACATCTCATTACTAAGGGTTTTTCATCCAGGAAGAAAGAGGTCATTGTCTCCCTCTACTCTTCCCTCATTAGGACAATCATCGAGTACAATGCCCCATTTGGCATGTACCTCACTAGACACCTGCAACAAATGGAGAGGCCGCAAAAGTACCTCACAAAGATGATCCTAGGCCTTAAACACTTGTCCTATATGGACAGACTCAAACAACTTCAAGTATTCTCAGTGTCATATCGCCTACTTAGAGGTGATCTCTGCTTGACTTACAAAGCCATGTTTGACCCAGCTCTGTTAGAAATGCTACATCTAAAGAAATTCCAATCCCTCCACACCACATGCTCTAGAAACCTCAACCTCATTACCACAATCAACAGAACATGCTGGAGGGACAGGTTCATAACCCAGAGACTGCCCATGGTATGGAATAGACTTTCCATACATGTCAAGCAGAGCACCTTACTGGCCCTCTTCAAGAGAAATCTTGATGAGTGGATGGGAAATAGAAAATTCACACTGGGGATCATTCCAGTGGCTCTACTCGACAGAGGCACTAGGCACTAAGGATGGGTGGCACGATGGCAGGGTAATCCTATGGGCTAGGCTTGTAAAGGCTCGAGTGTCATTAGCCTAGTACACACCTATGAACCTATGAACCTATAACATATATAAAAAACAGATCATTGGTCATCATTTCATTACTTTGGAGATAAGCAGCTGACAAAACCTATTCAAAGAAGCACATGGAGAACCAGAATAGCTATATATACAAAAACAAAACTTCGTAGGTTAAGGACCTATAAGCATGCCTTGTGGGGAAGGAGTAGGTATTTAGGCAATAGACAATATGTATAAAGAGATGCAGAATAATGCAAAAAGAATAAGCAGGCATGACTCAGGGCATGGTTGGATGGCCTTAATCTGCCAAGAAAGGAGTGTGGGCAAGAAGATGGGGGGCTGCAGGCTGTGATGGAGGAACAGGTGCTGGATATTATTGGAATAAAAAAACATGGGGCAATAACCAAAGGGGATGAAACATGGGGCTGACTGGTTATAGGATGTTTAGGAATGACAGAGAAGGAAGAGATTGTGTGAAGTGATCACCATAAAGAAAACCATTACATGTGAAGTTACAGAGGAAGTAAAAGAGCATGAAGCCAACAATGGATCATGGAAGGGGTCAGGGTCAGATGCTAGGTTAAATGCCCTGATAGTAAAAGCAGAGGAGGGAGAGAACTGGTGGAATGCTGCAGTTTATCATACTCCAAATATAAGGAGGGAGGAGGATGAAAGTCTAGAAAACATAAAAAAATAGACTGCAGTAGGATAAACAGGATAGTATGTATGTGGGAATCTGTATTAGGAGGAACAGGATAGTATGTATGTGGGAATCTGAATTAGGAGGAACAGGGTAGTATGTATAGGGGAGCCTACATATGCTAGAAGCAGACTGGGAAATTTTAAACGTCAGTGTAGAAAGGAAGTAGAAGTTGATTGAGACTTAACTAGTACAAATGGTGCCAAGTTAGTTAATGCTAAATGCAATTTGAACTCTTTACACTCTAAGATAGTGTTAATATCCCAACCAAAAATGGTGTATTAAATATAAAATCCAAAGCAAACAAAAAAAAAACTTTTTTTTTTGTGAAATGACCACAGCCATTGACATGCTTAGCTAGTATATTGCGGTGATCCTTGTACTTATTTATGTGCAAGAGCCTCCTAGTGGACTTACCCACATAGAAGCTCTGACAGGAACAGCAAATAGCCAAATACACCACTTTGCCAGAATTACATGTAATTACACGTAAATCTGCCTTTTACTGAGATCACTCATCCATAGGTTTTATTGTAATACTTAAACCTTCATTTAGGTATCTACAGTTGTTGTATCTTTCAGCTTTTCCCGGTTAGGGGTCGCCACAGCGGAACTCCGGTCCGCTAATGATTGGCAGTAGATTTCTACGTGCTGAGTTGCCAGCTCTGATGCACAACCTTCAACAAAGGTACGCCCATTCACGCATGTCTCCACACAGAAGACGCTCTAGCAGAGAATCAAACAGGACAACGTCTTATTGTGAGGTGACAACACTACCGCAGCACCACCATTATAAGTACCAATTGGATGAAAAGTTAATGCTTTCAAAAATGTTGAGTAAAGAGCTCAAGTGCTAAACTACAAATACTCTTGGTACCTTTGGCTTGGCCCATATATGTTCAGTAAGAATTGTTTTATAGTAGTTGTGTTTTATTTTTTTTTATACCTCGTCCATCAGTTCCAATTTTTGCCTAATTATTTTTACTTACTATAGTAAAATAGTGGACAAATATCTATACTTATTAAAGATTACTTGCATTAAAATTACTCCAAACATAAAGTCCAATATCCCATTATCTACGGACGTAGTGTAATCACATTGTATGTTATATTTGAAGAATTGTTCACTAACTGAAGGGTAGATGTATTATTTATTTATTTAGTACAGTAATTTACATTTTATACTTATTTACATGTGATATAGTCTAATATTATTAGATGCTTTTACCTATTTGCCATTGATGCTTTGAATACTCTGCATCACAGCATTGTCCTAGTACTTGGGGCACAATCACCACACTTGTTTAAACTCTATAACACAAAGTTCCCTGGTTTTAAGGCCATCTTATTTTGGATAAGATTCATTCACTTCTTCATAAAAATTCGAATGGATGAATGAGTGAATGCATGAATCACTCAATCAATAATAAAAAGAAAAATCTGTGGTATCCCTCAAAGTCTCAGAAAACCTTGTATACTACCTATACTGTGTCAAAAACAAACCAATCAAAAACTTCCCAGTGTGGAGGGTGTGACGTTCACTCCTTGAAATATGTTATGCACCTAGTTCACTAATAAAAATTGAACTTTAAAATGCATGCCACAAAATAAAATAGTAGGTAGTCCACAGTTGAGTTAAGAATAGAATATCCTTTATTGAAACACACAAACAAGCGATCCTAGTTGGGTATAATAAAAAACATTACAGACATTCATTATTTATATATAATCAGGTTATTTGGAGCAAGGGAGTGGTTACAGAGGGTGGTTCTGTTAAGAGCAATAAAAGCATTTAACTCATTCCTTTAACCAAGTCCCCCTTCTCCCTTAACACCATAATGTAAACTGAAACCGTGCTACCTTGAAAGCTAGAGACAAATTAAAATATATAATATAAGAACAGCTTATTAAGGCTAACCTACTAATCCAAACTTTATTAAGAAACCAACTCACTAACACAATGACTAACTAATTAACAACCAAAAAGTAACAACAATATCTAGTGGTAGATCTTCTTCACCTGATGCAGGCATTGTTCCTGCAAAAGCTGGAGGGTGATGCTTGTTGGTAGCATGTTGGAAAACTGATATATGGGATGGAGGCAGATTTATACACCGTTAAGATCCATTAACACCAGATACCATCTAGCAATATAGAAAAACATGCAAAGCTGTCATCAGCATACTATTCAAGTATTTTGTCCATCAGTAGCTATTACAACGACTTTGATTGTTTCCCTCTGATATTGAGTTGAGTCAACTGACAGCTTAGTAATGGATGTGTCAGGAGTAAAAAAGTTGGAAATTATTTCTTTCTTTTCTTTCAATTCCTTTGCCACTGGGCAAAATTTGTTGGATGCAAATAACAGAGACTGAATCTGTGCTGTGGTCTAGACTAAACCTGTGTGAATTTTAAATTCCTTACATGCGGTGACTTATAAGATGTAACAGGCACAGAATAAACCTATCACTTCCTCTGCATAGATATTTTTTTTTACTTCCATTGCCTGGAGTAATCATTGTTATCTAGTAGGGTCTCAGAAAAAAAAAAGCGTTGACTTCACCAGGAAGATAAAAATAACTAGTTTATTTTGATGTTAGACAGCTGTGATGTATCTGGGAATCACAGCTGGCAAATGAATTCCAAGTCAGAACACCAACATCTGTGCAGTGACAGAGACCTGGTTCAAGGCTCCAGAGAGCACCCCTGCATTACCAGACTATAATTCATACCACACCTTTTGGCCAGCTAACCTGGACTGAAACACTAAAGGCAGAGGTGTGTCCATATTCATTAAGGATATCCACACCGCCCAGGCTAGTTGCTCAGCATAATGCATCCGAGATTATCCAAGCGCAACTAACTCTGAGCAAGACCACAATCCAAATTGTAGCTTGCTACAGATCCCCCACCATGCTCCAGGATTCCCACTCCTCATTTATTGATACACTGGAAAATATTAGGGTACAACCCAACACCCTAATAATGGGCAATTTCAACTACCCCACAATTAACTGGGAAAACTACTCATGTACCAGCTCTTTTGCTCAACGTTTTCTGGAATTCATAAATTCCAATGCCTTGGATCAACTTATCCACACCCCCACCAGGGGCAGCAATATCCTAGACCTTGTCATTACCAACCTCGGCGACTGGTGTTCCACACCAGAGGTCAATTCCTTTTTTGTCAGATCCGACCACAAGCTAATCACTTTAGACATCCACATCCTGCCTCCACCCCCATTAGGGAAACCACCATAAAAAATTTCTCCAAAGCCAACTTCACACGTCTGAAGACAGAAGTGGCAAACTTCACGACACCCATTCAGATGGTCAATAGAGGTGTGGATGTTGAATCCTACACAGTTGCACTTTATAAGCACTTACGCAAGTGCATGGATTGTGCTATCCCTAACAGAACCAAGATGCTATCCTCCAAAAAAAGGAAGCTAATCTGGTGGTCCCGTGCCATAAAAAAACTCTACAACAGAAGAAATAAACGGTTGCAAAAAAGAGTAAAATCCCATGACTGGAAGAACTCCCTGGTCACCCTCAGTAAGAAGCTGAGATCCCTCATAAAATCCTCTAAAGCTAGTTATGAAAACAAAATCACCACTGATTCTAAAGACAACCACAAAGCATTCTATTGCTATGTCAAGAATCTCAGTGGCAACACTCAGATCTGCTCTGAGTTACAGCACAATGGCACTAAATATACAGAACCAACTGATATTGCCAACATCCTGGCAGATAGGTTCAGTGCTAACTTCACCCCACCCTCACCCCCTAAAGGGCCCATATCTATACTGGAAAAATGCAAAGTTCCTATAATCACAGCTGCACAGGTAAAAACCACACTTTTCAAAGCCAAGAACACGGCATCCATGGGACCTGACAACATCCCAAGCTGTGTTCTACATGAACTACAAAATGAACTGGCACCCCACCTAAGCATCATGTTCAGTCATAGCCTCACCTCAGTCTTTGTGCCCACTGAATGGCACACAGCGACGGTTATCCCACTCCACAAAGGGGGAGCCACCACGGACCCTGGGAACTACCACCCCATTAGCCTAATGAGACTGGCCTGCAAGGCCATGGAACACATCATCATGGAACTTATAAACAAAGGCATTGGTAATCTCCATACTCTGGACCCCACCCAGTTCGGGTTTGTAAAAGGCAGATCATGTCTCCTAAACCTGACTGACTTCTTTGAAACAGACACCAAAGCCATAGACGAGAGTAAGGTGGTTCACACAGCCTATCTTGATCTCGCCAAGGCTTTTGACACCATCCCCCCACTTTGGAATTATAGATAAACTCACTAAACTAGATATAAATCCCTATTTCACAAGATGGGTTGCCAACTGGCTCACTGGCAGAACCCACACTGTGAAAGTAGCAGACTCCAAATCTGACTTCAGACCAGTGACAAGTGGAGTTCCACAGGGTTCAGTCCTGGGTCCTCTCCTGTTTGGTATCTACTTCTCTGAAGTAGAGGCTAACACAGAAGGTCTTTGGCTAATGAAGTTCACAGATGACTGCAAAGTAGGAGCCATAATCAAAACTCCTAATGATGTGGACATCCTACAAAAGGGCCTCACTGAGACAGCTACCTGGTGTCAAAGCCATGGCCTCAAACTCAGTGCCAAAAAGTGCATTGTCATCCCCTTTGGTAAAAACTCTGTACCCATGAACTACCACATAGGCGGTAGTCTACTTAACACTGAAAGTATGATAAGAGACATTGGGACACAGGTAGACAGTAGACTCTCTTTTGATAATCACATTGCCACAGTAGTCAGGAAATCCTTCTACATGGCACACCTCATCACAAAAGGTTTCTCAGTCAGGAAAAATAGGTCATTGTTTCCCTCTACTTGTCAATCAATAGACCCATTATAGAGTACAATGCCCCTGTTGGTATGTACCTCACAAGACATCTACAACAACTGGAAAGGCTGCAGAAATACCTCACAAAGAGGATTATCAGCCTCAAACAGATGCCTTACGCAGACTGTCTAAAAAAACTGCAGCTTTACTCTGTTGCATATCGCCTACTCAGAGGCGATCTCTACCTAACATACAAAGCTATGTCAAACCCAGAGCTGTTGGACATGCTCCACTTAAAGAAATCCCAGTTCCTCTGAGCTACACGCTCTAGGGACCTAAACCTTGTCACCACAATAAACAGAACATGCCGGAGGGATAATTCCTGTCCCAGAGACTTCCCATACTCTCGAACAAACTACCTATCTATATCAAACAAAGCTCCTCATTAGCACTCTTCAAGAAAAATCTTGATGATTGGATGGGAAATAGGAAATTCACCCTGGGTATCACTTCTGTGGCTCTGCTCAACAGGGGCACAGGAAAATAATTTTTGTGGGTGGCGAAAGCCAGGGTACCTTTTTGACTAGGCTTATATAGGCCCTAGAGCCAATAGCCTAGTACCTACCTATGAACTTAAGTCACCTAACCTCTGTATTATAGGGACATGGCCTTCAGATTGGTAAAGAGTATAGAGCTGTAGTGACAGGCAACTGTAAAATTTACCCTAGTGATTCTGAAATTGTTGCCAAACTTCCTCACTGCATGGCCATTTCAGTGCCATTCTAATCTAAGATGTAGTGGATAAACTGTCTAGGAAAATTGTTTACATTTTATTTTGCATACTACCTAGGGTGGCATAGTGGTGTAGTGGTTAGCAATGTCATCTCACAGCAAGAGGTTCTCTGGTCCGATTCTTGACTGGGGTGCCTTCTGTGTGGTGTCTGTGTATTCTGCATGGGTTTACTCTGGGTGTTCCAGTTTCCTCCCAAAGACAGGCATCTGGAGTGTTTCTCCCTGGGCCTCCTCTGAAAATGGGCTCTGTCCCAGATGGTCTTTCCTGGTAAACAAATGCTAAATAAATGTTCTTGTTCCATGATGGGTGGGTTACCCAGACAGACAACCAGTACCAGATCCTTCCAAATACATTGGATAGGATCATCTCCCAAATTTCCTTCTGGTAGACTTGTAAGTTATATATGCAGTGATTTATTAAATCATGTAACTTTAGTTCTACCTTGTGGGCATGGAGTTACAAATGGTTTATTTTTGGGAGTGCATTCCCACTGTAGAGTTCTGATCAACATGTCCTTTTTGCTGCAGGTGCAGTTTGTCAGTTATTTCCAAGACTTTTGCATCCTGTTTTTTATTGACCTCTTTAATTTAAACTTACCCCGGGATTCATGAAGCTCGGTGCAAGGCCGGCATAAGGCCTGCGCCAGCGGTGCAGTGAATAGCCGGCGTAGTAGCGCCATATGCATAGTAATGAGTGCGCGCCGCAACCACAGACACGTGCGTAGGGTACGTGAGCGAGCCCAAGTAGGATGCGTCTGGAGGCGTGGTTAAGCCGGCAGGCGATGAGCAACCTAAAGTGCTGACTGCCATAGTCTGCCCAGAATAGAAATGGCACCAGCCATGGCCCATGCAGAATGAAATGCACACAGCGTATGCAACAAAGTACCCGTCCCAACTAAACGGAGAAGCAAATAAAACCCACGCAGCCCGAAGTGTACCTGTCCAAGGAACAAAGGATACGCGTAATACCGTGTCCGTCCCGCAATGCACTGTGAGTGTGCATACCCAGAGAAGGTGTACCGCAGCATGCCAGCACGCCGTCCCGACATAGGAGTAGCGACCAAGGTTACCACCTGTCCCACCTTGCGAGGGGCAGTCCCCCCATGGTCATTTGTGTCCCGAAAAAAAGTTAAAAACGGCAAATGCGCTAAGATGGTAGGACATAGTCATATCCCGTGTATTAGGTAATGGGTGCATGAAATAGTTATTACCGTAACTAAAATACCTAAATGTCACAACAAACAGAATAAGCACCCAAAATGCTACAATAATAAGCTTCTATTAAGGCAAAGAAGTGAAATTCTATGCCATGTAGTGACCGTGGGTATGTGTCGGCCTGTAAACTATGACGTGAGTCCCGACAATGTCCCACCTTGTCCATTGGAAAATGTGGCAACCCCAGTAGCGACATGGGCACGGCCACCAGGGTCAGCAGCTGTCCCACCTTGCTATGGACAGTCCCTCATTGGACAGTTGTGTCCCGGCAAAAAGCGAAACATGGCAAATGACCTGAGATATCCGTGCAAAACTATTCCCGCAATATACCTGTAATAGTAGCATAAAACATATATTTTGTATATGAAACACATACATGGCATAAGAAACCGAATAAAGAACCCAAGTGCTACCAGAATAAGCGTATATTATGGCAAAAAGGTGAAGTTCTGTTAACCCTACTTGCTGTGGGTATGTGTTGTCCTGCAAAGTCCGATGTGTCCACAAAAGATGTCCCACTATGGGCATCGGAAAAGGTGGCAACCATAATGGTCACAGGCAGTAATGAGAGTACACAGCCGGGTAGCTGTGCCGACATAACAACAGGATGGAAGCAAGATACCCTAAACACATGCAAGCATGTGCATAGCAACATGTCCCACACCCAGCAACGTGTTTGTTGCATACACAGGACGGCGTATGTCTAAGTGTAATATCCAGAAGCAGAAGCTATGCATGCAAATGTAATACGCAATAACCCCATAGTAGCATGTAAGTCCCACTCATGTACGCCTGTGCACCCAACCCAGCTATCAGACCTCTGCAGCTTGTTAAAAAATATGTACTTAAACATATATATGTAATGTTAGTTTGTGTACTTAAACCTGTATATGTAATGATAGCTTAGAAGCAGTATAATATGTAATGCATTTAAATCTATTTTACTAGAATGGCAGTAGAAATGATCTTGCATGTAATTGCTTGAAATTTAGCTGTAGTGTGATTAAAAGTCTGACCCTGACAGTAGCCAGCTCAGCAGGCTTATGTCTTTCAGCATTATTATCTGCAGGGTTAGAGAGAAATGGATATGTATGCATGTGTACCTTTCCTCCTTCCACCGAGAAGGATGGCCTTGTGAACACTATCAGAGATAGTGTGCAGCTGCTCACCACAGAGACAAAGGAATGTATTAAGAAGAGACTTGACCATTATGTGCGAACTAATCCAAGGACCTTGGATAAAGTAACATCTACAGGAAGACATTGTAACTGACCAGGTGCCCTGCAAGGCTGTAATATTCTCATGGGAAACTTTTAAAAAGCATTACATCAGCATTTACTTATGAATAGAATACTATGGACTATAGTGATGTAAACGCCCTGTGACTGACCACGTCAGTAAGGTGGGCAAAAGCTGATCATAAACTGTATAAAAATATGTAACTTCCTTACTGAGATTAGTCAAAACTCTATACATGTTATGTATGTTTTTTTGCCTCCTTGTGTACACGAGCGAAGAAACATTCTTGAACTTGAGCCTGCTGTCTTACTGACTGTTATTTTGAAATGCCTAATGATTTTTACAGTCTGAATTAACAATTTATCTAACATTTTGGTCCTTTTGAAGCCGGAATTCCCTTGGTAAGCTGCAGGTCAGAGTGCATAGGTGGTACTGAAAAGCGCGCAGGAGAAGTTGCCAGAATGGTTCTTCTCGAGTGAAAAAAGACCTCCGACTGAATTGTTGTATGTAAAGAGGCTGTCCACTTTCTGATCTGTGGCCGAAAAGCGGAAAACTGGATCCTAAGAAGAACAGCAGTAAGCAGGAGGCTCAGGTAAGGAGAATTACCCTCTTTGTCTTTGTTTTAGATCAGGGACCAGGTTACACTGTGCTATTGCTAAGGTTTGTGATAGCAGGGAGAGAGAGAGTCGAAGTATTGTATCTTGAGTCATAGATCAGGGAATAACAAATCAAAGTAAACAGTCATTCTAGACACTACTGTGGATATGGGGAAATAAGATACCACGTGGTACAAAAGAAGGGTTACGTAACAGTCTTAGTAAGACATGGGAAGTCAGTGCACTAAGAGATCGCGAGATCCGCCCCTAACGGATGACGCGAAGTATATGCAATTGCAAAGAGCAGATAATGTGAGATATTTTGCAAAATGGGTTAATAAATATGAATTTGACGGTAACTTAGATAAAATATCAGTAGTGAAACTTTTGAAACAATTAAAATCTGACGCAGAAGGTCATGCAAAAAAACAATGACAGTTGGGTGTCCCTCAAGCACATAGGTGGATTGAGGAAGTGAACCGAAGGGAGCAGAAGATTAAAAATGCGAAAGCATTATTTTCGGACAAAGAAGATAATAATACAGTAGTAGCAACGGCCCCTCCCCCACCACCTCCTTCGATACCTTATTCAGGATATGAAGCGGGAGGGCGGGCTGGAGCCCCCCCACGTTATCCTGAGGCAACAGGGGTATTAAAACAACCATTTGTAAGAGAACCTGTTGAAACTAGATCCCGAACACGTAAAACACTCACAGATGTTCAACTAAGTAGAGATTCATTAGATGGGAGTGAGGAAATCTGTCCATTAATTGAAGTACCAAACCCACAGGCAGGACAGGAAGGCCAGGACTCAACTCTCTTAGTATATAGACCATGGACACCGGAGGATATCTGGAAAGCTACAGAGGGAATTCCCCATCCAAACATTAATTATGTAAAGCTTATACAAGATTTACAAGGTATGAGATTGAGTTACCACTTCAATGGGGAAGACGTAGAGAAGGTAATTAGACAAATTATAGGTCCGGACTGGCACATGATTTGTGGCGTCTGGAATGCTGGTGACGCACAACTTAGATCACTCCTACATAGTGACGCAGAACTAGATACTAGGTTGAAGGGTCTTACAGACCGAATTACTGACAAATGGAAACCTACAGCAGACTGGACTTGTATTAACCAGTGCATACAACAAGATAATGAAACAGTAGATGCATACTATGGTAGATTATTAGAATGTGTCAATAACCATAGTGGTATGATTATCCCTGAAAACCAGAAAGATGATAGTTCATATGAACAACAATTGAAAAATGCATTCTTAAAAGGTTGCATTGCCCCTATCAGTAGCTTCATTATGAAGCATATGATAGATCATCGAACGAGTAGGCTACAAGCCTTACTAGAGTATGCTAGGCATGCTGAGAGACATTTCAACAGCAAAAAGAAAAAGAAGACGCAGGTCTTCACAGCTGAAGATGGAGCAGAACTCTTTGTAGTACAGTCAGGTAAAAAGGGTAAGAGAAATACTCAGGGCAATAAACGCTCTGACAGAGACCCAGAGGACTATGAGGATAGAAAGAAAAGAGGTGAGTGCTTTAACTGCGGGAAGAGAGGACATTTAGCAAGGGATTGCAGGAATAAACCACCTGCAGAAAGAAAGGATAAAAATGTTGAGGATTGACTATATGACAGTCGTACTGTCCAACAGTCATCAGGAGAGACTAATGGGCAGGGAGATAATGTAAATATAATAGAAGAAATAGATGGAATGCAAACAGATGTTGAAACTGGGGAAAGTGAAGTTCTAGATTTAGCCTTGTTGAGCTTGGAGCTCTATTTGGCAGACGCAAAACCGGAAGTTACACTTCTGGTGGAGGGGAGAGAAGTAAAATCGTTGTGTGATTCAGGAGCATCACGAACTGTGATACACCCTCCAAAGTTACCGGAACACTCAGAATCACCTGACTACATATTAGTGAAAGCAGCAAACGGACAGCTATACAGGGAACCACTTTCCCATGATATAGCAATAACTGACCCTGTCTCAGGTACGACCCAGAGAAGTAAAATAGTACTTCCTGCAAAATGTCCAATGAATTTATTGGGAAGAGATCATATGCAGCTTGTTGGCATAGCAGTAGTTCCTACCATGAAGGGTATGGAGGCACAGAGACAAATGGATGCTTTTCTAGTGCGATCGGAGGGTGAAGCCTATTATTGGTACAGCCAGGACCTGGTTACGACTGGTCCAGGGGCAGTGACCAAAGAACTGATGAACGTAGACATCAGTAAGGTGCCCTCACTCGACTTTGATCAGCAACAATTGTTACATTGTACTCTATACTATTGTAGGACAGCAGGGCCTGATAAGGAATATGAACAACAATTGTTCAGAAATCCTGCAAATAGATTAGTATCACGGACTATGTATTGGGATACTGAGGGTAATAGTGTGGTGAGTTGTTCATTACCTCAGGAATTCATGGAATTGTACAAGTCCAACAAGCTACCGCATGTCAGTTTAACGATAGGTAGAAATGTTAGGTGGGTAGATCTGGGTGACAAAGTGACAAGATGGGAAAAACAAACCGACTCAGAACTGTCGGAGCAAGGAGTACAGAAGCAGAAATTAAATTGGCTAACGCAGGCACGGCCAGCTGTACACTCACAGCAGAGTGAGGACAGCTGATTGGCGTTCTTGTTAGAAGAAGAAGAAAAAGCATTGGGTGATATACCAAGCACTCTTTGGTCAACAGGGAAATCAGATGTAGGGCTTATTCGACCAGCAGGGCCAGTAACTATTACACCAAAATCGGCATTTAGACCACAAAAGAATGCAGAGCAGGGAATCAAACCTATAATAATGGCATTACTTAAGGAAGGGATACTGGTAGAATCTTTGGATTCACCATGTAATACACCTCTGTTACCTGTTAAGAAAGCAAACGGGGAATGGCGGATGGTACAGGATCTACAAGCCGTAAATGATGCGATAATACCTAGGGCACCTACGGATTGCCAGACCCACATACTTTATTAAATGATTTGAAGCCACAACAGAAGTATTTTACCGTGGTAGATATAAGCAATGCTTTCTTTTCAATACCTATACACCCTGATAGTCAATATTGGTTTGCGTTTACATTTCAGGGTAAAAGGTATACATATACTCGACTACCACAGGGATATTGCGAAAGTCCAACAATAGTCGCACAGGAGATGGCTAGCAACCTGGCGGGATTCACTCCACCAGGGGGCAGTCAAGTGATACGTTATGTAGATGACAACTTGCTTGCAGCCCCTACCCAGCAGCAATGTAGGGAAGACACAATAGCATTGTTGAAGTTTTTAGCAGAACAAGGGCATAAAGTAAACAAGCACAAATTTCAACTTTGGAAAAAGAAGGTTAAGTACCTGGGATATGTGATATCCAAGGAGGGTAGAACATTAGATGAAGATAGAAAAACAGCAATTTTGCAAGCACCTAAACCAACTACCAAAAAGGAAATTATGTCCTTTCTGGGAACGACTAATCTTTGTCGAAGTTGGATACCAAATTATGCTTTGGAGACAGCTCCATTGGCAGACTTACTATTTAAAACACCGATGGCAGCACAAGACACAAGACAGCTTTCTGCAGACTAAAATAATTGATAATCTCATCAGTAGTGTTAGGACTTCCGAATTACCATAACAGTCTTTTCAGACCGTGGATCATAGGCAGGGATATATGACGTCAGTGTTGAAGCAACAGCATGGAAGTAAGCAACGCCCCATAGCTTACTATTCATCGCAGTTAGACCCGGTGGCACGGTCATTGCCACATTGTGTACAGGCAGTTGTCGCAGCTGCTATGGCAGTACAGGCTTCGGCCTCGGTGGTGTTGTCCCACCCTCTCACTTTGAGAGTGCCCCATGCAGTTGCGATAAATTTACTGCAACAGAAAATAGCATTCTTATCCCCTGCTAGACATCTTTCTTGTATTACCATACTACTGAGTCAACCTCATATGACAATTGCACGATGCACAACATCAAATCCATCAACGTTACTTCCGACTCCTGTGGATGGCACACCACACAGTTGCCTGCAGGAAATGGAACAAATAACCTTACCTAGACAAGATCTCACTGATGTGCCTTTATCTGATGCAGAGGTGACATTTTATGTGGACGGATCATGTAGAAAGGGTCCTACAGGAAAGAATCTAGTGGGTTATGCAGTAGTAACAGATGTTGAGATTGTAGAAGCCCAACCCCTGCAGCATAACCTGTCTGCTCAAGCAGCAGAATTGATAGCTTTAACACGTGCCTGCACTTCAGCGAAAGACAGATGTGTAAACATATATACTGATAGTCAGTATGCTTTCTCTACAGTGCATGTTTTTGCGCAACAGTGGAAGAATAGGGGAATGATAACATCCACTGGCAAACCAATTAATCATGCGCAATGAATTTTGAATTTGTTAGATTCCATTCAGTTACCTACTAAAGTAGCTATTTGCAAATGTGCAGCCCATACTAAACAACAGGATAAGATTTCAAAAGGTAATGCACGGCCTGATGCAGCTGCAAAGCAAGCTGCCTCAGACTCAGAGACTTCGTTTTCAAATGAGGAATTACAACCTTCTGAGATTGTAGATCTAGAAACGTTGAAGACAATGCAGACATTAACTACAAAAGCAGAAAAACAGAAGTGGGTTAGACGAGGAGCAATTCTTGAAGATGGACTGTACATCTCCAAAGAGAAGAAGCCAATATTACCATCTAATTTATTTAGATATGCGGCTTGGTTGAGCCATGGGCAGAGCCATGTCTCAACAGGGGGGATGGTACAGTTAGTTAACAGAAAACTCCAAACATATGGATTCGCAAACTACACCCAAACATTTTGTGCAGCATGTAATATTTGTAATGAACATCATGCACAGGGAGCATTCAAATCGAAGCGAGGGAGTTTCCCTACACCACCATATCCGTTCCATACTATTTGTATGGATTTTATATAACTGAATAAATGTGAAGGAAATAAATACTGTTTAGTGATCATAGATATGTTCTCGAAATGGGTAGAAGCCTGTCCAACCAGGAATCTGGATGCAGCAACAGTGGCAAAGGCCTTAGTAAAGGAAATCATTCCTAGATTTGGCATACCGGAGAGAATTTATAGTGATAATGGAACACAATTTGTCAACCAGACAATCCAGCAACTTATGAGAGTTTATGGGATTTCTTTGAGACATCATTGTGCCAACCACCCACAGTCAGCAGGACTGGTGGAGAGGTACAATGGGGTCTTGAAAAATAAGTTAAGGAAATTGATGAGTGAGACCCAGAAGAATTGGATTTGCTGTCTACCTTTAGCACTGCTGAGCATGAGAACAGTTCAAAATGTAAAGGGTTTGACCCCCTTTGAAGTAGTATTTGGAAGGGCATATCATGTGCCACAGTGGAAAGCTCCCATGCCTGCAGAGCTGGAGGCCGATAGCTCATTAGCTACTTATATGAAAAGATTGTTAACAAATAAGATTGTTTTGAAGTTGAACTCTTTTTCAGACAAAGAAGAAACAAAACCGGAAGCCGTGCTGACCCCGGGGTCCTGGATTTGGCTGAAGGTTATCAAATGGAAAAGTTGGACAAGTCCAAAGTGGGAAGGTCCGTGCCAGGTACTGTTGGCAACGCCTACCACAGTTAAAGATGCTGAGAGATCATCCTGGGTTCATCTGACGCACTGTAAACCGCTTAAGGAATTTAAGTTAGACAGACATTTTGTAGCTGATATACCACAGAGACAGGATGGCCAGGGGCAGAGTGTATAAAAATGCAAAACAACCCCAAAGACATTGGTTCACTGGCCTACTGATCATACACCTATTAACCATGCTTGTGGTGACATTTTTATTGCAGTGGTATTTCTTGCATATAACTACACAAGTAAAAATGATGAAACGTGATGAACTGGCCATAGAATGGCATCCAAACTTTAACACGTACCTAGCCATGAAACGTGTATATGTAGAGACTATGAACGTTTCAAACTGCTGGGTTTGTACTGCCATACCTACAGCATATGGAGGGCTTCTGATTTCTGCTGTCCCCTTGGGGATAAATGAGACTTGGGAGAATGTATTATTTGACACAGGTACTGTGAGATCACAGGACAAAGTGGCATTGTATTTACCTGTTACACAAAGAGGAATCGTTTGTTTTGATAAGAATGATACACTCCAAGTTTGTTGGAGTAATTGTAACATAACTGTGTCTTATAAATGTTATATAAAAGCCAAAGACCAGAGTACTAGTTGTAGCACGAATTATGATTCGTATTTGAGCTTAATGAAAACAACGTTAAAAGATGTGCAGACAAATCCTGAATTGTATAAACAGTTGTCTGTTATAGACAGGAAAATGTTTCATTCAGAGTTAACCCGCATCAGTACTAAAGTATAAAAGTGCTAATTTGTTTGTGGGAAAAAAAGCATATGAATGGTTACCTGAGAATTGGTCCGGCAGTTGTTTTTTGGGTTATCTGGTTCCAGCCATAAGACATACTGCAGAATTGCCTCTGGGTAAGATATGCAATGTGAGAGATGTAGCTCAAAAAACTGGGAACACAGTCGAGAAACCTACTAATCCAGTGGGTAAGATCGAAGCGAGTTGGAAAGACCAGTCGTCTGTGAAGGATAAAGAATAATTGACTCATATGGACTTGAGTGACAGTGTCATATCCTGGCCTGGAATATTCCCAGCCTATGGAGCAGTCAAATCGATCTGGGAACTGAGAATAGTGTCAAAACCTCTCGAAGTAATGAGCAATGCGACTTTTTCCGCTCTCGAACTTGTGACTGATGAACTGAATGCAATGAGAACTGTTGTACTACAAAATCGAATGGCTCTTGCCTTCACCCTAGCGGCGAGAGGTGGTACGTGCCCGCTTATCAAAGAAGAATGCTGTGCGTATATTCCAGAGAATAGACATGACATCAATGACCACCTACAGGTAATACAGCAGGTATCAGCCATGGCGGAACCAGGCCCAAACCCACTGACGAACTTTTTCCAGAATCTATTTGGGGGGTGGGGTTCAATCCTAATGAATATTTGGATTGCTATTTGTGTAGTTTTGCTCATAATTGGAGCATGTGTCTGTTGCGGGATACCCTGTGTGAAAAGGTTGGTTAGAGATGTTGTTGATATATCAGTAACTGAGACTATGTACCAGGACATGGAATTGAATCTGTTGATACCAAGTGAAAGTCTGTCTGAAATATGAAATAAATGACTTGCTTAGCTGAAAGTCCTTAGAAGGGAAAGGCTAAGGAATGAAATGATATTGTTTATGTTTCTGAACACAATGCAAAGCATTAAAAGGAGGGAGAATGTTAGAAAAGTATGTACTTAAACATATATATGTAATGTTAGTTTGTGTACTTAAACATGTATATGTAATGATAGCTTAGAAACAGTATAATATGTAATGCATTTAATTCCATTTTACTAGAATGGCAGTAGAAATGATCCTGCATGTAATTGCTTGAAATTTAGCTGTAGTGTGATTAAAACTCTGACCCTGACAGTAACCAGTGCAGCAGGTGTATGTCATTCAGCATCAGTTACCTGCTGGGTTAGAGAATAATAAATGTATGTACAGGTATATCTTTCATCCATCCACTGAGGAGGATGGCCATGTGAGCTCTATGTAACACAGAGTACAGCTGGACACCAGAGAGACAAAGGAACATAGTAGGAAATGAATTGACGATGGTATCTGAACAGGCTTTGAATGTTGACAGAGCAGAATTTACAGAAGGACATTCTAATTGACTATGCGCCTCGCAAGGCTGTGCTATTGTTATGGGAAAACATTTAATAAGCATTACCTCAGCACCGTTGTAGGAATACAATATTGTGGACTATAGTGATGTAAATGCCCTGTGACTGACCACATCATTAAGGTGGGCAAATGATGATTGTAAACACAATACTCATACAGCCGCTGCTTGTATAGAGTCAGACAAAAATCTATACCTGTACTGCATTGTTCTCTTCCTCCTGGTGCACACTATTAAAACGTTGTGAAACTGAGCTTCCTGTGTGAATGACTGTCATTATGAAAAGAGTAATGAGTGTGACAGTGCGAGTTAAACAACGTAACTGACAGATGTGTATGTTCCAGCATGGGAATAGGTCAAGCCAACCACCACAATCATCATGTGTACCACATACAAACAGCCAGTAACACGCAGTGGTAATGCAGGAAGGCATACACGACTGTGGGAATAGCACAGGACATATGGCACATGCCAAGTGCAGATGCATGACACAAAAGCCCTGGATGGGGCTCCCTGCAAAGATGAACATGTGCTAACCACACCTCCCACAGACGTACTGGCAATGAAAACACATGCCAAACACACATTAACACTACCGTCCAATCCATGACTGCAATGGAGGCTGGTCAAACACCACAATGAAGCATGCACAAACACGGACGTGTGTAACCGTTGCCTTAACACCCCCCCATAGGCCAAAGAAGAATAGAATGGACATATGCATGTAATGTTGTGAAGGATGTGTGGTAGTCCTCAGTATCATAGTGGTAGGGACACAGATACACTATAATCAACAGTGACGTATGTGCACTGTAGACAGCATACCTGCAGGTAATACAGAGGACAATCACGTGCCACAGAAATATACACATGAGAAAGAGGATAGGGGATAGACAAGTGTAAATGGGACAAAGTATGAATATAGGTTCATAGGTCCATAGGTACAGGGTAGGCTATCTACCCAAGTTCAGCCATAACCCTACACCATAGGTAGTATTCCTTTGCCAACCGTCAGGTCCGGAGATAAAATGCTTACAATATTGACGTACCTCTGTCAAGCAGTGATAATGATGTAATCCCTGGCCTACATCTGCAATCCCCCATCCAACGGACAAGATACCCCTTGAACAAGGCTAGCAACCATCTCTGCCTCATATGTACTGTGATGTAGATCCACAGCATAGTGAGTGTCTGTGTGACGTATGTGTCACACAAACACATCCATCAATGACAGCGTCAAGGTTCATGTCACCCACCCTTGTGGTTCCGAGGGATGTAGATACAGTAGGTGAAGCATAGACATCACATATGGGTCGATATGGCCTCGCATGTCAGGCGCAGGTCAACACTGAAGAAGAGGTATGTGACCGAATGGAGCAGGGGCCCTAACAGTGGGGCAGCATTACACAACTCCATTACACCCTGTATCTGTATGACAATTAACCTATGAGGCCTTCCCAGCTGCTGTAGGTGTTGGGTCAGATACCCTCTGAATGGGGCAATGTGCGCAATCATAGGTGTAACACGTAATGAGTACAAGGAGACAATGACCTACCCAGATGTAGATGTGAATCCCTGCACAAACAGGTGGTCATTGTAGAAGTCCCACTGAACCACGATAGCAACGTGTGTGTGGAACGAATGGTGATTGACAACCTCTGTCCCCTGTTCCCGGTAATTACCCCTGTGCACAGTGGACTGCCACCCATTTGCTGGGCAGGGGTGACCTCGTACCCCTCGACAGGTATGATTTTGCAAGACCTTGCAGTTAGCTGTAGGCCATGTCCCTGACAGCAGACATGCATATCTGGGAGGCCCCTCTGAAGGATATCTGTGTCAGATGTGTGTCCCACTATGGCACCCAATGTGCAGTCATCTGCAAACATTGTCAGCCATAACCCCCCTGTGTATGCCTGTACTTTGGAAATGTATATGCCGAAAAAGAGCTGAGCCAGGACTGAGCCCTGTGGGACACCACCTGTGACTGGCTGTGAGTATGACATAGCGCCAGCAACTATGACTGTGTGGGGTCTGTCACCTAGCCAGTTCACAACCCATCTGGCGATGTATGTACTTACATTCAAGCTGATGGGTCTAGCAATGATACTGGAGTGTGGTATTGTGTTGAAGGCCATTTCCAGGTTGAGGTAGGCTGTATGGACTGCTTTACCCTCATCAATGGCCTCAGTGACTGATCCTAAAAGGTCACCAAGTGTAAAAGGCATGCTCTGCCTGTGACCAAGCCAAACTGAGTTTGATCCAAAGTATGCAAGTCCCCTATGTCTGCATCTGTAGGTTCTATTATGATCCTTCTCCATGGCATTGCAGATAAGGCTTGTCAAGTCAATAGGATGGTAATCACCAGGGTCAGTGGAGGCACCATCCTTGTGAAGTGGGACTACAGTTGGCCTGTGCCACTACTTGGGTATGTATCTTGAGGTGAGGCTAAGATTACACAGCCGTCCAAATGTGGGTTTAAGTCCCCATTGAGTCTGTGGAGTACACAGCTGGGACAACATCTGGTCCCATGGATGCTGTGTTTACTGTCTTGGAGAGAGCATTTCCCACCTGTGCATTACAGATGTTCCGGGATCTATAATTCCCTGGTATAGATATCACTCCATGTGGGGGGGGGGTGGATCAGTCAGCACCGAACCTGTCAGCCAGTATGTTGGCAATGTGTGTAGGTTCAGTAATCTTCACATCATTCTGAACCCAGTCCGAGCATATCTGGGAGTGTCTTCCCAGGTGTCCAACATACCTAAAGAAGGCATTATGACTGTCTGCCGAATCCTTGTTGATGTCTCCGTTGAAATCGCCATGGATGATTTCATGAAAACTTGTAGGTCTTCACATATAATGAACAAGGGTGTCTAACCTTACAAGTAGTCTGCTCCATCTCGTAGTAGCTACCACCTGTCGTTGTAGAGCTTGTTCATGGCTGGGGTCCAGCAGACTGGATGCCTGGCTCTGGTACAAAGAGTCCCCGTTGTGTCTGGGATTGCCTGATCCATGCAGTCCTGTAGGTGCTGCTGGAAGGCATATGTATGTGATTCAGTGGTATGAGTAATGTTAACCACTGGCTCAGGGGCATTAAAGGAGACCACAATAGTGTTCAGATGTGTGAAGTCGGCCTTTGAGAAAGGCATATGTATGGTAACCGGCACCACCCACAGCATTCCATGCCAATAGCAGAAGCTATTTTAGGTTGTCCAAACACACGTGTCCGTACACATGGAACATCATAGCAATAAACCACGGGCGGATGTGGGTAATGCTAGATATACCCACGGCAGACGTGGTGCGTTCCCGGGTCAGACGCTCGAGGGACCACACACATAGCTGGCCGTAGGTATAGGCCAACTAGGCAGCCGCCTAGGGCGCCGCTCCACTAGGGGCACCTTTCCAGCCTTTAGTTGGTGTAGGTAGACCAGGACGGGGGTAGCGGGGATGTGGCGGTGGCACCATGGAGTCCTTCTGCCTAGGGCACCGCTAGACCTAAGGCCACTCTTGCTGTGGCAAATACAGCAGTACCCACACCCAGACGCGGGACATTGCTAGTATGCCATATCATCTCTGGAAAGAAACCATATATTCCCAGAGATAATGGCACAGCATAATGCCTGTCCGCCGCCCAAACGCAGACATACGGCAGCCGCGGCGGTGCGGACGTACTGCGCGAGATGTCCATTAACGATGTCGACACCGTCTCGCTCTGTGAAACAAAGTCAACATAGCGACAACAGCGACACAGAGCCCGATGTCCCCATTGCTAAGCTCTTCAACCTGTTCTGCCATGTTAAATGTGTGTAGCAGAGCGGGACTGGCCCAAACTAAGCAACCGAGATGTCCGTGGCTCAGTGAAAGCCATCACGCAATTCTGAACCGATGCAAAATAGCGAGACAGGTTAGAAATACCGAGGGTTAGTAATGGAAATAGGTCCGTTCGAACAGACCGTGTGCAATTACTGTAACAGGATCTACAACATGTAAGCCGGCCAATCAGCGCACACGGTCAGGAATAATGGGGGGGGGGAGACATGGTATCACAGACACGGACAAACCATGCCCATGTGACTCATCTAACATTCGAACATGGTCAGGGCAGTCCCGTACACTGGGCGGACAAGACCAAACCCAAAGCACCACAGACACACCCTGACAATCGACGGCCTGTATGCGTAGGGGATATAAGCCCCTGTGATCTCAACACCCCTGCGGTCATGACATATGCATCCTGGGCCATGTGCAGGAGGGAATAAGGAATGTTCAACATGTAGTACCGCACCTTTCCCAGCAGGAGAATGGATGCCTGTGACGTACGTGAGTGTGGGGGGGGATATGTAAATATAGCTAAGTACCATGGGTATGCATATTAATGAGACCGAACAGCCAACGTGTAGTGGTCACAGTAACCGGCAAACGTGATTGCAGTCCCGTTTGAATTACGACCATAACACATATAAATGTGAATGTGTACGTAATGCGTCCATGCTGCAAAGACTGTTACATGTATAAAGGTGAAAGTGCGTTCCGCACACGTCCGTCGACCGGATCACAGAGATGTTACCAGAATAGTCACATCTAACACAGACCACGTAAACACACAGACCCAGTTAACATATGTAAACTGAACATGGATATACATGTGCGCCTGCGCGTAACCCACAATTAGGAGATGCAAGTGCGCATGTGCGTCTGTGATCCACACGAAGCAGGGAAAGTTGAGGATGTGTCCTCCACGTCAATCATACATGTCCCAGAAATGTCAGCCCCTGAAAGTATGGAATCGGGCAATGCCAGGTAAAGTACCATTAGAAATAATCAGAAGCACATGCTATGTGATGAGACAAACATAGAATGTCGATAGAATAACGTGTGTGTTAGTAGTATGGATCGATGACGGTAATGCACCAGCAACCCGACACACTTGTCAGAAGGTGCCCCCGTACGTAATGCGTTCAGTTGGCTCACACTTGTTGACCGGCCTAGGCTACCGGGATATATGTCCAGTGTCAGCAGAGGCCAGTGGAGAAATGATTCACACACAATAATAGCACAACATACAAATGTACCCATATATGTAACCACAAAAGAACAACAATAGAAAGTGTCCTGAAAGGACTGATTACACACAGATCCCAAACGACAGAGAAATATATGGCCAGTGGAAGCACGTCACAATTATGGGATCAGGTCTGTAAACGAGCAAGAAGGTCACACATGTCACGCCAGCGATTTGCAAGATAGGCACAGGTCAATGTAACACACTGCAGGATTAAGGGCCAAACATCCGTACACCATGCCAGAACCTGTACAGTGGAAAGGTATGGCATGGTAATCGATGTGTGTACACAGGTAATCCACAGACAGTAACAAAGAAAGGTAGGAAACGAGGGGTTCACATGTACATATCTACACACAGCAGTCCGACGGGCCGTAGATATGATGCATGGACATAGATTTGCCACTGGAATACAAGAGGTAAACAACTACAGTGTATTCCATTTCAAATTGATATAGTTTGTATACAGTCATATTCATATTTAATATTGTGACCCTTATTTACATGCATATGTATACAAAATATGCTGTAAATGTACTCATGTATTCCATGCTTTGGAATCGTAATGCAACAATTATACACATTGATATACAATAGCATGGTCAACACACTACATCCTAAGGTTTACTCACAACAATTATCAACTATGTTTCAATATACTGATTGAATTGACCAATATCGTAGTTATGTTAACATATTGTTGTTGTATTATTGTTTCCATTAAGTAATGTATGCAACACTGATATGTATATGTCACTTTATCATCATGACTCAGAGCACTGTCCACCTAACTATGAGCAGGTGTATTGATTAATTGACTTTAAACTGACTCTGAAGGAAGTGTATAAGGGACGACTTTCCCATGTATTTCGTACTCCGACGATGCCCCATGTCAGTGGGTGAAAGAGCTCAGTATCCTTTGACTGTGGAGTGTATGGTTGTTGTCACTGTCCGTTCCGGCCTGATTTATGTTCAACAATGTCTTTTATGAAGATGACCAGGACTCGGGTTTGCTGTATTTCCGCTTATTGGCACGTGGATATAGATAGGCCAAGTAATACATAATACGGGTAGTCAAACAGACATCTGTGATTGGGGAACATACAGCAGCAGCCAAAACCAGTGGCCAGATGGTGACAGCCCAACAAGTTCTACAGTTTACATATGCACATCGGTGTCCACTGTGGGACTCCAAAAATTGATCCATCCGCAACATCAACCAGCTGCGATCGACACAGACGAAGTGACAGCCGTGACCACGGCACTGCTAGACACATGCACCACCAGCGTGTTTAAGGTTGATGACAACTGTCCATGAAATGCAGGACATATGAACAGAATTCCCCAGATTGTCGTGTCCATAGAAGTGCGTCCACATCCCAGTCCCGCACACATGAAGGATGTGTAATGGGTACCGTGGAGGGCTGCAGCCATGGGATCCTGGGTATGCAGAAATGGGGCCCGGTGTTGTTTGGCAGATGATCCGTTGTCCCGCCCCGTGGGAGGGATGTGGGTATAGCACGTGCCTTCCCCCCCAATAATGATGCAAAGCATCCACCGGATATTGCTAAAAGCATGTGTGAAATGTGTACAGCCCTAGATCAGTGTCCAGCAGGCAATTCCCATGGATGGACAAGCCTACGTCCATGATGGCATCCATACCTGCAAGGACGGTGGAATTATACAGCTGCAGTAAGGCATAACACAGGAAATACAGATGGAAACAACAGTAGACACACCCCATAGAAATCCATCCTGCCGTGCGAATCCCGGCGTACACAGCAACCAAGCTGCTAGCAAGTATATGGGGATCACCCGCTTCCACTCCGCGGAACATACGGGTGACCTGTGGAACACATATTAATGGCACACCAACAACGTCAACTAGGAAGGTCATAGCATGGTTAAACTATGGCATTCCCACCCATAAATAACATCCTTTCATGAATAAATAGGTTCTACATGTACCGGCTGTGTTATAATGACAATACAGTGGTGGATAGTTCACAATGGGACCTCTGAGGATTACTTAAAGCAGTTGCCAACCTGCAGTACTAGAGTAACACCATATGGGTTAATTGTGGAAGGACACGGGTTCCGTAGCACTACATAATATGGGTAGGCAAACAGACATCAGCGACTGGGGAACATACAGCGGCAGTCCAAACCACTGGCCGAATGGACACAGTCCAACATGTTCTACACTTTACATATGCACATCGGTGTCCATTGTAGGACCCAAAAATTTATCCTTAGGTGTTGGCAACAGGCTGCGATCGTGTGACCCAGAAGAGGTGACAGCCGTGACTATGGCACAGGTAGATATATGCACCACAAGCGTGTTCAAGGGTGATGACAAGTGTCCATGAAATGCAGGACATATGAATAGGACTCCCCAGGTTGCCGTGTCCATAGACGTGTGTTCACATCCCATTCCCGCACACATGAAGGATGTGCAATGGGTACTGTCGAGGGTTGCAGACATGGGATCGTGGGTATGCAAAACTGGGTCTCGGTGTGGATTGGCAGATGATTCGTTGTCCCGCCCCGTGTGAGGGATGTGGGCATGGCATATGCGTTACTCTGCACTAATAATGCAAATCACCCACCGGAGAATGCAGAATTTAGCTGTGAAATGTGTCCAGCCCTATACCAATGTCCATTAGGCAGTTCCCATGGATGGACAAACGTACGGCCAAGATGGCACCCACAGCTACAAACCTGGTGGAATCCCACAGCTGTAGTAAGGCATAACACAGGGAATACAGATGGGACTACAGTAGACACACCCCATACAAAATGAAAGTTAATACCATAAACGGAACGTGTGGGCTTGTAAAGTTTCCAGTTACCAAATCTCCGTACTGAACACTGAGAAGGTAGAAGCAGCAAGACAAAAGTCCATAGTAGTACAAACTGCAAAGCAAATTTCACTTCATAAATCCAACGCAATACCAACGATTGTAACAGGAACGTTCTTTATTCACATAACACAAACTCAGTAAGCGCTTTCACCATACACGGCTTCTTCAGACTGTAACAAGCATTCCAAAACACAGTCTTTATATACCTTAACACACAGGTCTAAACAATCATTCAATCAGCCTGTAATATCGTTATTTAAAGGGACCATAAGCGTATAAACCCTTTCTAACATTCTTGTATAATTAAAAGGTAGTTCTAGGTCAATGACGAACCACTACATAATAATACTATATAAATAATACTTTAAAATATATGCATTACATATAAAAATATATAAGTATATATATATCTCAATGACGAACCACTACATAATAATACTATATAAATAATACTTTAAAATATATGCATTACATGTAAAAATATATATAGCATGTATATGCATGTAAATAAAAAATATGTTGAGCAATTTATCTAAGAAACTTTTTGTATTTAAACAAAATACAACCCACAAAAGTAGATATATAAATTAATGTAAGAATCTACTTAATCTTCTACTCTTCAATATGGGATGAATGCTAACTTTATCATTGAGACCGGGTGAAACTCCGCACTACATCTCAGGATCCACCTCAATTCCATTTCCAACGTATAGTTCTCAATATCTCCCCCTCTGGTATTGCTATGGATGTATTGCATGACAAGAAAAGTAAACGTATGTTCCTCACTAGTGGACATTTGATGTTTCGCTAAAGCGTTGTTAGGGTCTTTTACCCTCATTTTATAACAATGCTCCCTAATTCTCTCTCTTAATTGCCTGTTGGTTTTACCAATGTAAAACGCAGTACAGGCGGAGCAAAGTGCAAGGTAAACAACATTCATAGACTTGCAATTTGTCCCTGTCATAAAGGTAAAGATCTGTCCAGTAATGGGTTGCTGAAAGATGGTGCTATCATTAACAAGTCCACATTGGTTACAATTGCCACAGGCACTAGTATTTAAACCAGCGTTAAAATGCCTGATACCACTTTTATGGCAAAGAATCTCCTTAAGGTTCTTCTTATTTTTATACATGTACTTTGGTCTCGTACCTACCACTCTCCGTATATCCTCATCAACACATAAAACTGCCCAGTATTTCTCAATGATATTTCTAACATTATAGACATCTTGGGTGTAAGAAATAGGTAAACTAACACTAACATCCCTATTCCTTGAAGTATCCCCATTCCTTACAAATTCATTATTCCACTCATGACTTGAGAAGTATGGACGGGCTGTAGTAGTTCTTAGTTCTCTGATTTCTCTAATAACTTCATCTACTTCAAGCCTGTTATATGATCTATCTGTTAGCCTAACTCTCAAATTCGAGATCTCTTCATTATAGCCCTCATCCATAGGGTTAAGACGAGAGGCTCTCATAGCTTGGCCTCTCATTACATTGTTGAAAACATGTAGGGGGTGCATGCTTGTTCTATGCAGTAAGGTATTCTTATGGCAACTCTTCCTATGGACTGCTGTGTTCAACAGTCCATTCTGTAACCTTATTAAATCTACATCCAGAAAAGATAGTCGATCCCTGGAGTAAGTCATAGTAAATTTCAGAAATGGAGTCGTATTATTCATAAAACCTGCGAACTCAAATAGCTGTGATTCAGTCCCCTCCCATATTAAAAAGAGGTCATCCACGAACCTCTTGTAGAATCTCACATTCTGTCTATATAATGGATTAGGTAGCAGTATCTCCTTCTCCCAAAAAGCCATGACTAGGTTGGCGTAGCTATTGGCACAGGATGTGCCCATAGCTACGCCATCCTTTTGTAAATATAATTCATCGGCAAATAAGAAGATGTTATTTTCTAGTATGACTTCAAGGAACAATGCTAATAGTTCAATCATATTAGCTTCCAAATCGGAATATTTCCTCAGATATCCCTGCACATATTCAACCCCACAATCATTGGGAATGACCGTGAATAGACTGGTCACATCAAATGTGACCAGATAATAATCACTGGTCTCATCCAATTTGTTGACGCAATCATACAAACTAATAAGAAATTCTTTACTGTCTCTCAAGATAACATCATTCGAATCTATCACTGGTCTCAAATGTCTTTCAACATATAGTGAAAATGGTTGTGTCAACCAACCTTCACCCGAGACAATGGGCCTCATGGGAGGTTTCAACAAGCTCTTGTGAACTTTGGGGATGCCCTTCAACACAGGTATTAAGGGGTTAGTAACCCTTAAAAATTTGGATAAATTCCTGTCTATGATCTTGCTCTTAAATAAATCATCTATAGTATCATAGACACGAAACACTTTCAACCTTACTTGCTCCATGTCCAACTTAGTATAAAAAGAGGTATCGCTTAACATCAGACATACACTCTCTCTGTACATCACTGTGTCCATGATTACAGTCGGACCTCCCTTGTCTGCAGGGGCAATGATGATAGAATCGTCATTTCTTAAACTATCTAGTGCTTGCCTTTGAGTAAAAGTCAAATTACATTTACGTTTCCTATTACTACCATATCTTTCGCTGTTACTATAGTATTCATAAAGGTCGTGTTCCACTAATCTACCATATGTTTCTAGTACAGGATGCAATATTGGAACATACGTACTAGTTGGTTTGAAAACCTTCACATTAGAATTCATATCCCCAGAGTTCCCAAACTGTAACTTTAACTGAATGTTCCTAATGAACATCTTAACATCTATCACTGTATCAGTGACCTCACTCCTCTTAGTAGGAATGAACGTCAAACCTTTGTTCAACACAATTTCTTCATCTGGGCTTAGTACTCTATTAGACAAATTAATTATAATTGATTCCCCTTTTTGCTCCACATTTTCTTTATGGTTGGGCCTATTGGTTCTGTGTCCATGACTTTCCGTTTTTGGCGGCCTCTGCTCATGGAGCGTGTCCTCCCTTTGAATCGGGGTGACTGTATCGGGAAAGGGGTATCTCTATTGTTCACATCAATGTTCCTTTGCTCTATGACTCTCTTCCTTACCACAGGATGATTACCATTATTTGTTTGAACAGTACATGCATTCTGTTTATTACTAGTGGTTAACAATCCATCCACACTATTATCACTGCTAGTTTTCTTATTAATAGTGACAACAGATGGATACAAGTTCACACATTCAAGATTTCCTGAGACAGGAGTACCATCAACATTATCCGTGACAGCACTATCAACCATCCCAGTGCTTCCCGGATCTCTCTGTATAGTATAGCCAGAATCATTACTATGATGTGCATGATCAGTCATGTTAGAATCTATATTCAACTTGTTGGTTTCACTGGCCTGAGATTTATTGTCAGTCTTACTATACATAGTCCTAGGCCAAACAAAGATTTGGCCATTGGTAAAGTCATAAGTGTCTCTCTCAATCTTTTGTTTCTTTTGATCTAAAAGTCTTTTTTCATACAGTAAGACATTGTCCATCAGTCTATCAACACCTAGTGTCGCCCTAGGTGAAGTAAATTTCCGAGTGATAGATTCATACATTTTCGTCACATTTTCACGTAATGCTTCCTCTTCAGGCAAATGATACTCTATTAATAACTTCATATAACTGAAGCTCAATTCCATATTGAGCCTCTGCCATTTGAGTAAAAGATCTGGAAAACTGTTACCTGAGCTGGGCATTTTCAACACTCTCAGTCCCCTAGGGATAATGCGTTTCTTCAGGCACGCCTCGAAGTGGTGCCGTTGTAGCTGCAGCCTCTTTAACTTAAAGAAACTCATTTCCAACAATTCTAACTGTTCAGCTAGATCCATTAGTTCCTCAGCGTTATCCATTTCGGACCCACGCGTAGCATCCGGTTCGAATAATAGCAAAAAATTATCGCTTCCAGCAACACACTCTTCAAATCTGTCCGACTTCCGTTTTCCGGTTTTATTAGCGTCAGGTACATACGCCAACTCTATCTCATCTCCACCAATAGTGCAAGCCATATCCTTAGCGTATAACCAAGACACAGTATATATAATGAAAATAAATAAGTATACGCTAAGGCAACACGTTCCAGTAAAAATGAATAAAATGAAAGTTAATACCATAAACGGAACGTGTGGGCTTGTAAAGTTTCCAGTTACCAAATCTCCGTACTGAACACTGAGAAGGTAGAAGCAGCAAGACAAAAGTCCATAGTAGTACAAACTGCAAAGCAAATTTCACTTCATAAATCCAACGCAATACCAACGATTGTAACAGGAACGTTCTTTATTCACATAACACAAACTCAGTAAGCGCTTTCACCATACACGGCTTCTTCAGACTGTAACAAGCATTCCAAAACACAGTCTTTATATACCTTAACACACAGGTCTAAACAATCATTCAATCAGCCTGTAATATCGTTATTTATCGATATGGTAGATTAGTGGAACACGACCTTTATGAATACTATAGTAACAGCGAAAGATATGGTAGTAATAGGAAACGTAAATGTAATTTGACTTTTACTCAAAGGCAAGCACTAGATAGTTTAAGAAATGACGATTCTATCATCATTGCCCCTGCAGACAAGGGAGGTCCGACTGTAATCATGGACACAGTGATGTACAGAGAGAGTGTATGTCTGATGTTAAGCGATACCTCTTTTTATACTAAGTTGGACATGGAGCAAGTAAGGTTGAAAGTGTTTCGTGTCTATGATACTATAGATGATTTATTTAAGAGCAAGATCATAGACAGGAATTTATCCAAATTTTTAAGGGTTACTAACCCTTAATACCTGTGTTGAAGGGCATCCCCAAAGTTCACAAGAGCTTGTTGAAACCTCCCATGAGGCCCATTGTCTCGGGTGAAGGTTGGTTGACACAACCATTTTCACTATATGTTGAAAGACATTTGAGACCAGTGATAGATTCGAATGATGTTATCTTGAGAGACAGTAAAGAATTTCTTATTAGTTTGTATGATTGCGTCAACAAATTGGATGAGACCAGTGATTATTATCTGGTCACATTTGATGTGACCAGTCTATTCACGGTCATTCCCAATGATTGTGGGGTTGAATATGTGCAGGGATATCTGAGGAAATATTCTGATTTGGAAGCTAATATGATTGAACTATTAGCATTGTTCCTTGAAGTCATACTAGAAAATAACATCTTCTTATTTGCCGATGAATTATATTTACAAAAGGATGGCGTAGCTATGGGCACATCCTGTGCCAATAGCTACGCCAACCTAGTCATGGCTTTTTGGGAGAAGGAGATACTGCTACCTAATCCATTATATTGACAGAATGTGAGATTCTACAAGAGGTTCGTGGATGACCTCTTTTTAATATGGGAGGGGACTGAATCACAGCTATTTGAGTTCGCAGGTTTTATGAATAATAACTCCATTTCTGAAATTTACTATGACTTACTCCAGGGATCGACTATCTTTTCTGGATGTAGATTTAATAAGGTTACAGAATGGACTGTTGAACACAGCAGTCCATAGGAAGAGTTGCCATAAGAATACCTTACTGCATAGAACAAGCATGCACCCCCTACATGTTTTCAACAATGTAATGAGAGGCCAAGCTATGAGAGCCTCTCGTCTTAACCCTATGGATGAGGGCTATAATGAAGAGATCTCGAATTTGAGAGTTAGGCTAACAGATAGATCATATAACGGGCTTGAAGTAGATGAAGTTATTAGAGAAATCAGAGAACTAAGAACTACTACAGCCCGTCCATACTTCTCAAGTCATGAGTGGAATAATGAATTTGTAAGGAATGGGGATACTTCAAGGAATAGGGATGTTAGTGTTAGTTTACCTATTTTTTACACCCAAGATGTCTATAATGTTAGAAATATCATTGAGAAACACTGGGCAGTTTTATGTGTTGATGAGGATATACGGAGAGTGGTAGGTACGAGACCAAAGTACATGTATAAAAATAAGAAGAACCTTAAGGAGATTCTTTGCCATAAAAGTGGTATCAGGCATTTTAACGCTGGTTTAAATACTAGTGCCTGTGGCAATTGTAACCAATGTGGACTTGTTAATGATAGCACCATCTTTCAGCAACCCATTACTGGACAGATCTTTACCTTTATGACAGGGACAAATTGCAAGTCTATGAATGTTGTTTACCTTGCACTTTGCTCCGCCTGTACTGCGTTTTACATTGGTAAAACCAACAGGCAATTAAGAGAGAGAATTAGGGAGCATTGTTATAAAATGAGGGTAAAAGACCCTAACAACGCTTTAGCGAAACATCAAATGTCCACTAGTGAGGAACATACGTTTACTTTTCTTGTCATGCAATACATCCATAGCAATACCAGAGGGGGAGATATTGAGAACTATACGTTGGAAATGGAATTGAGGTGGATCCTGAGATGTAGAGCGGAGTTTCACCCCGGTCTCAATGATAAAGTTAGCATTCATCCCATATTGAAGAGTAGAAGATTAAGTAGATTCTTACATTAATTTATATATCTACTTTTGTGGGTTGTATTTTGTTTAAATACAAAAAGTTTCTTAGATAAATTGCTCAACATATTTTTTATTTACATGCATATACATGCTATATATATTTTTACATGTAATGCATATATTTTAAAGTATTATTTATATAGTATTATTATGTAGTGGTTCGTCATTGAGATATATATATACTTATATATTTTTATATGTAATGCATATATTTTAAAGTATTATTTATATAGTATTATTATGTAGTGGTTCGTCATTGACCTAGAACTACCTTTTAATTATACAAGAATGTTAGAAAGGGTTTATACGCTTATGGTCCCTTTAAATAACGATATTACAGGCTGATTGAATGATTGTTTAGACCTGTGTGTTAAGGTATATAAAGACTGTGTTTTGGAATGCTTGTTACAGTCTGAAGAAGCCGTGTATGGTGAAAGCGCTTACTGAGTTTGTGTTATGTGAATAAAGAACGTTCCTGTTACAATCGTTGGTATTGCGTTGGATTTATGAAGTGAAATTTGCTTTGCAGTTTGTACTACTATGGACTTTTGTCTTGCTGCTTCTACCTTCTCAGTGTTCAGTACGGAGATTTGGTAACTGGAAACTTTACAAGCCCACACGTTCCGTTTATGGTATTAACTTTCATTTTATTCATTTTTACTGGAACGTGTTGCCTTAGCGTATACTTATTTATTTTCATTATATACACCCCATACAAAGCCAGACCGCCGTGCGAATACCGGCGTACACAGCACCCAATCCGGCAGCAAGAGAATGGGGATCACACGCTTCCATTCCGCGGAACAAATGGGCGACCTGCGGAACACATACTAATGGCACACCAACCACGTCAACTAGGAAGGTTATGGGATGTTGAATCTATGGCATAGCCACATAGAAAGACCATCCTTCAAGGAATTAATAGGATCCACGTTTCGTCCGTGTTAGTTCCACACTACAGAGGCGGGAATGTCCCAATGGGGAATCTGCGGATCAGTTAAAGCAATTGTTAGCCTGCAACATTGGAATTACACCAATTGTGTTCAGTGGCGGAAAAACCGGTTTACGTAGCACTACATAATATGGGTACTCAAACAGACATTCGTGATTGCTGAACATACAGCAGCAATCAAACCCACTGGCCAGATGGACACAGTCCAATACATTCTACACTTTACATATGCATATTGGTGTCCATTGTAGGACCCAAAAATTTATCCGTACGAAATGTCAACCTGCTGCGATCGGGAGACCCAGATGAAGTGACAATCGTGACCACGGCACAGCTACATATATGCACCACCAATGTGTTCAAGGTTGATGACAAGTGTCCATGAAATGCAGGACATATGAATAGGACTCCCCAGGTTGCTGCGTCCATAGACGTGCATTCACATCCCATTCCCACACACATGAAGGATGTGCAATGGGTACTGTCGAGGGTTGCAGACATGGGATCGTGGGTATGCAAAAATGGGTCTCGGTGTGGATTGGCAGATGATTCGTTGTCCCGCCCTGTGTGAGGGACGTGGGCATGGCATATGCGTTACTCCGCACTAATAATGCCAATCATCCACCGGAAAATGCAGAATGCAGCTGTGAAATGTGTACAGCCCTATACTAGTGTCCAGTAGGCAGTTCCCATGGATGGACAAACGTACGGCCAAGATGGCACCCATAGCTGCAAACCTGGGGGAATCCCACAGCTGTTGCAAGGCATAACCCAGGAAATACAGATAGGGACTACAGTAGACACTCCCCATACAAAGCCAGACCACTGGGCAGATACCGGCGTACACAGCACTCAATCTGCCAGCACATAAATGGGGATCACACGCTTCCATACAGCGGAACAGATGGGTGACCTGTGGAACCATACCAATGGCACAATATCAACGTCAGCTGGGAAAGACATACGATGGTCAAACTATGGCGTTCCCACCAATGAAAGACATCCTTCAGTGAATTAATAGGATTGATGTCAATTGACCATGGAAAACACCTAATCAACAATAAAGACTCGCTGGCACCCTATGGCCACAAACCATGTCACACATAGGTAGATGGAACAGTCAACGTAAACATTTCGTCCACGACAGGTCACATATGGTATCCAAAGGTTCTTCATAGACATGTATGCGCTATCACCCGTAGGCCCCGTGAGACTTACACATAACATGGAAGCATCCAGGCTTTAAATATCCACCCTTACACTTCCATTTGTCACTTTCTATGCGAACAATGAACATGTAGCCACAGCATAGAAAGCACAGACACACTGCTAACGACACACACACATGTCACCATCTCAGAAAGCATCCTATAAACACACGTATTACATGATATTGTACTATGCCGAATCCTCAACAATCAAAGACCTAACAATGTATATGGAAGATATGCATAGCATATCACTGTAATACAACGGTACAGAACTGACAGAGTGGACAAATGTATGTTAACCCTACATCTGTATCTACACTACATTCCCGTTACGGGTGTTTGCTCCACCTGCTTCTCAAAAGATGCCTCAGCAGTTATCCATCGGTCAGCCCTGGTGTGTGGCCAACCCTCCCCCTACTAATCTATCTACATCCGCATTCTTCAGCATAGCTGAGGAGGTCCCTCCTGTGGTGTTATAATCTAGACATCGTAAAACACCGAATGTAGACGTATGCCTTGTGATGTGCCCATAGCCGGCCGTAGGCATACGCCAATCCTGCGGCTGCCCAGGGCGCCGCTCTAGTAGGGCCACCTGTCTAGTAGGCATGTCACGTAGGTATACCAAGATGGGTGCACCATGTGTTGTGGTGGCGTGCGCCATGTAGCCCCACAGCCTAGGGCAGCGGCCGATCTAAGGCCGCTGCCGTTGGAGGGGTAGTACAGTCTGCAGGTATGTGCAGACGTGCACATGTAACAGCGGTCCACAAGGATACCCATAGTGGCGACAGCTGCACACATGGCTATAGTGGGACACACACACGGCCATGCATACAGCACAGTTAGACATACACACACCATAAATAGGCAAGTACACACAAGGTGTATGTCGTGTATGGGTACAGTGTCAGGACAGCAAGGATAGCTGTCTGCCACGTAATCCAGCAGATGTCTATGAGGTGTTCTGGAATACGGACGGTGCATGGACAATGTGTGGATATGCAACGTACCACAGTTATATGTGTCAGCCGTGCAAATATGCGATACATGGGGAAGACAGCTGTCCATGGTAGAGCAGCAGTACGGCCACAACATAGGTACATAGATATACAAAGAAAGAGATACAGACAGACACATCCGGCAGGCCCGTGAGTGTAATGTACACAGCAGCACCCCACCACACCATAGTAGGGTGCACGTGGAGAACACGCTACGGAGGTCGCCGACCAGAACAAGCACACAAGCAGTACACGAGCTGCGTCCCGCCATCCACAAACACAAGGATGGCGCCAGGATATGGGTGTTCCGCGTAAACCTCAAAGCCATACCGTATGAACCCATGCAGCTGGGAGCTTGGACACACACACACATGTGGCACGCATGGTGATTGACCACACCCCCACATACCCAACCGCACAAACGTACAACACAGGTATGGTATGCGCTACGTGGACCACCGAGCACACCACCAGCAGAGGCACATGTACAGGTGGGTGGCAACAACCGTACAGGAATGGCCGCTGGTAGGCAAGGTATGTGTTGCGAAGCGTCTAAAAGCATGTTCATCCACAGAGGCAGCTGGAAACACACACACACACGGAAGGGCCGGGAGCCGAACCTACGCCTATCTACATGAACTCACTACAGTATGAAGCATTTACAGAACGCGCTACCGAGTTTACTGAGCACAGCGCTGTCAGAGGCATACTTCTAGGCTGGTGACATCACCCGCAAGACAATAGCTGGCAATAGCCAAGGTATGTGTTGCGAAGCGTCTAAAAGCATGTTCATCCACAGAGGCAGCTGGAAACACACACACACACACACACACACACACACACACACACATGGAAGGGCCGGGAGCCGAACCTACGCCTATCTACATGAACTCACTACAGTATGAAGCATTTACAGAACGCGCTACCAAGTTTACTGAGCACAGCGCTGTCAGAGGCATACTTCTAGGCTGGTGACATCACCCGCAAGACAATAGCTGGCAATAGCCAAGGTATGTGTTGCGAAGCGTCTAAAAGCATGTTCATCCGCAGAGGCAGCTGGAAACACACACACACACACACACACACACAAGGGCCGGGAGCCGAACCTACGCCTATCTACATGAACTCACTACAGTATGAAGCATTTACAGAACGCGCTACCGAGTTCACTGAGCACAGTGCTGTCAGAGGCATACTTCTAGGCTGGTGACATCACCCGCAAGACAATAGCTGGCAATAGCCAAGGTATGTGTTGCGAAGCGTCTAAAAGCATGTTCATCCGCAGAGGCAGCAGGAAACACACACACACACACACACACACACACACACACACGGAAGGGCCGGGAGCCGAACCTACGCCTATCTACATGAACTCACTACAGTATGAAGCATTTACAGAACGCTACCGAGTTTACTGAGCACAGCGCTGTCAGAGGCATACTTCTAGGCTGGTGACATCACCCGCAAGACAATAGCTGGCAATAGCCAAGGTATGTGTTGCGAAGCGTCTAAAAGCATGTTCATCCGCAGAGGCAGCTGGAAACACACACACACACACACACACACACACACACGGAAGGGCCGGGAGCCAAACCTACGCCTATCTACATGAACTCACTACAGTATGAAGCATTTACAGAACGCGCTACCGAGTTTACTGAGCACAGCTGTCAGAGGCATACTTCTAGGCTGGTGACATCACCCCAAGACAATAGCTGGCAATAGCCAAGGTATGTGTTGCGAAGCGTCTAAAAGCATGTTCATCCGCAGAGGCAGCTGGAAACACACACACACACACACACACGGAAGGGCCGGGAGCCAAACCTATGCCTATCTACATGAACTCACTACAGTATGAAGCATTTACAGAACGCGCTACCGAGTTTACTGAGCACAGTGCTGTCAGAGGCATACTTCTAGGCTGGTGACATCACCCGCAAGACAATAGCTGGCAATAGCCAAGGTATGTGTTGCGAAGCGTCTAAAAGCATGTTCATCCGCAGAGGAAGCTGGAAACACACACACACACACACACACACACGGAAGGGCCGGGAGCCGAACCTACGCCTATCTACATGAACTCACTACAGTATGAAGCATTTACAGAATGCGCTACCGAGTTTACTGAGCACAGCGCTGTCAGAGGCATTCTTCTAGGCTGGTGACATCACCCGCAAGACAATAGCTGGCAATAGCCAAGGTATGTGTTGCGTAGCGTCTAAAAGCATGTTCATCTGCAGAGGCAGCTGGAAACACACACACACACACACACACACACACACACACACGGAAGGGCCGGGAGCCGAACCTACGCCTATCTACATGAACTCACTACAGTATGAAGCATTTACAGAACGCGCTACCGAGTTTACTGAGCACAGCGCTGTCAGAGGCATACTTCTAGGCTGGTGACATCACCCGCAAGACAATAGCTGGCAATAGCCAAGGTATGTGTTGCGGCGTCTCAAAGCATGTTCATCCGCAGAGGCAGCTGGTAACACACACACACACACACACACACACACACACACACACACGGAAGGGCCAGGAGCCAAACCTACGCCTATCTACATGAACTCACTACAGTATGAAGCATTTACAGAACGCGCTACCGAGTTTACTGAGCACAGAGCTGTCAGAGGCATACTTCTAGGCTGGTGACATCACCCGCAAGACAATAGCTGGCAATAGCCAAGGTATGTGTTGCGAAGCGTCTAAAAGCATGTTCATCCACAGAGGCAGCTGGAAACACACACACACACACACACACACACACACACACACACACACACACACACACACACACACACACGGAAGGGCCGGGAGCCGAACCCATGCCTATCTACGTGAACTCACTACAGTATGAAGCATTTACAGAACGCGCTACCGGGTTTACTGAGCACAGCGCTGTCAGGAGGCATACCCCTAGGTGGGTGGTATCATCTGCAGAGGCAATGCGCCCGATCGGGAATTAAGTCAGAGTGCATAGTCACGCAGCCTGTTACCATCCCAAGGTCGCCGTACAGTAACACGTTAGTGCTGCAGTCGGGAATACCAAGTAACTACTGATCAGTACATCACGACAGGAATACGGGATGCACCGCATGACAGTTCACCCTATGAGAGGGCATCCGGCGTGCAGGATGTAGGCAGCCAATGTGGCATGACAGCCACACATGTGTCACCTGGATGGTCACCATATCTATGCAGGATGCCATTGGCCATGGCTACACGCATAGTAGCAGACATCGGTGACGACTGTCGTGTGTACCCCCGGCGGGTGTACTGGCCATGCCTCCCACACCTAGCGGTTGCAAAGGGGAGACAGACATGCTCACGGGGTATCAACGCAGTCGTGCGCGGTGTGCACTGTACTGTGTGTCTATCTACACAGCTGCTTACTGGGCATGCTCAGACACTTAGACGCGGCACAGAGCAGACATGCATACACATGGTGCGACGGCATGGGTGGCGGAATGTGGACCATCGTGTGTGTCCAGCCACACAACAGCAACCTGGCCATGCCACAGACGTGGCCGTTGCGAAGGGGATACAGGCATGCACCCGGGGTATAACTGCAGTCGGGCGCGGTGTGCACTGTGCTGTGTGTCTATCTACACAGCTGCCTACTGGGCATGCTCAGACACTTAGACTCGGCACAGAGCAGACATGCATACACATGGTGCGACGGCATGGGTGGCAGAATATGGACCGTCGTGTGTGTCCAGCCACACAACAGCAACCTGGCCATGCCACAGACGTGGCCGTTGCGAAGGGGATACAGGCATGCACCCGGGGTATTACTGCAGTCGGGCGCGGTGTGCACTGTGCTGTGTGTCTATCTACACAGCTGCCTACTGGGCATGCTCAGACACTTAGACTCGGCACAGAGCAGACATGCATACACATGGTGCGACGGCATGGGTGGCAGAATGTGGACCGTCGTGTGTGTCCAGCCACACAACAGCAACCCAGCCATGCCACAGACATGGCCGTTACAGCGGGGAATATCCAGGTGCAATTAACCATGGGTAGGACTGGCCTACAGTTTGTTGCATGCTACAGACCACCCTCCCAAACACAGGATACCTGCACAGACGTCCTGAGGACACTGGTGAGTGTGCATGCTCTCACAACAGCACCGTATTGGGTGACATCAACCACCCATACATAGACTGGGAACATTACCCATGGCACAACACCACCGGTCCCAGGTGTTCTCACACCTGGCCACTGTTAAACAGCCATGCACCATACACACTAGGGGGAGATGTCTAACAGTTCTGCCCATCACACATGGTGAGGATATGCCCCACACAGGATGTACAGCCCTCAATGGTGATGCCAGACCATATAGTGGATCCACTGGTCATCCAAATCCTGCACCCAACACCGGCATGGGGGACCTAAGTGATGACCTCTCCACAACAAACCACACACATCATACGACCGGTGTGGTACCCTACAAGTCCTCCATGCCAGTGTTGAACACAGGCCACACTGCCAACCGCCTTATGAATGCCTTCTCTGAGCACCCCCATGCATGTCTGCACCAGGCGAACATGATAACATCAGGACTTTGTCCACCACAGGTAGGCACATGGTGTGGTGGACCCCAGCCACTGACAAGCTGTACATCAACAGTTGGAGCTAATACATGACAGAGCAATGTCAGTACCAGGGAAACCATCTCCCATTCATACCGGCGTCACCATACGGCCACACATACAATCATCCACAGCCGCTTGTGGGAGTGGTACTGCAGAGGGCACATGAGACAACCATAGGGCCTTCCCTAACTGTGGTAAGGACATGGTTGGGGGCACACAGACATGGCCGGAAATGGTCCAGAATGGTACAACGGTCACTGCACCCACAGACATTGTCAACAAACCAGCGGACATGTTCCATGCATACATCCACCCCACCCCCCCCAAGAGGGGACATATCCATCCCACCAGAGTGTAGCCTCCGAAACATCTCATATGGCCTGGAGTGATCTCATATCTCTATGGCAGTTGACACAGCACCAATGGGCACCGATGGTGTCCCTGGCTGTGTGCTACCCATCCTCATTGAGGCCCTCGACCCACACATGAGGCCACTGTGTCATGTTAGCCTTACTATGGGCTATGTCCCCGATGGATGGCATATGGCATCTGTGGTCCCACTATGCCAGGGTAGTGCTCTTCTGGACTGTAGACAGCCACACCCTATCAGCTTGACAAGCCTTGTCTGCAAAGCTGTGGGGAGGTCCATACAGGTGCCCATGGATACAGACAGCGGTGTACAGCCAATACCGGAACATACCCACAACAACATAGTCAAGGGCGGATCCTGCCTCCCGAACCTGCTCGTCCTGTCTGGAGTGGTCACCAAGGCCATTGATGGGGATACGGGTTTGCACACAGTACCATGACCTGGTGGGAGCGTTCAGAGCACACTCCACATGGGACTCATGGAAAGGCTTGCCAGCGTACATGTGGGGACATATGTCACCCGATGGTTCTCAGAAATGTTGGAGGTCACACCACACAGGGTTGGTGTTCCTGGTGCCGTGTCAGACTCATATCTGGTCTCCAGTGGAGGCCCACAGGGCTCAGTCCTGGGCCCCTGCCATACGGCATTCGACCTTCCAATGTGCATGCAATCATAGGGGGATTGTGGCAGACAAGGTATGCAGATGACTACACACCGCCCACCATACCCAACACCCCATGTGACACGGACATCCACCTAGGGCGTCATAGACATGGATAACTGGTGCCAGAGCCATGGCCTGCTGCTACATGCCAGAGAAGGTGCAGACCTACCCAGTGTGAAGGACATGTTCTGCCCAATGTAACATGTAGGTGGTAAGCCATTCAAAATGGTGGACATGTTCATGGAAATGGGTACCACACCTGTCGGTAACCTCTGTCAACACACACAATGGCAATGTGGGTGTGAAGACATTCCACTGTGGCCACCTGGTCTGGAAGGAATCGCATCCACATCAGGGGTGTTCATTGTACCCCTGTACACATCACACACCAGAGCAATGACTGCGTATGATGGCACATCTGGCCTGTACCTAAGCTGACACCTGCAGCACTCAGAAGGACCACAAACGTTCCACAACGCGGTGCTAGGACATGTGTCACAAGCTGCACGACCAAGGGGACTCCGGCTGTATACCTTCCCAGCACATCTGCTCTGTGGTGATCTGTGCCTGGCATACACGGCCATGTCTGACCTGGGTGACATGGGCATATTCCACCTCCTAGGCTCCAGGCAAACACGGGCACAGAAGCGACTGTCAGACACCTCACCACAAAGATGAGTGGGATGTGCTGGGGAACAGGGTCAACGGCCAGAGACCCCCTACAACATGGAGAGGAGTGCCAGCCCATGTGAAGGAAAGGCCCTGACTGCCTTCGTCCAGGAGTAATCATGACGTGTGGATGTGTAAACATAGTTATGCGCCAGGCATCATCTGTGTGTCAGTGCTGGACGAGGGACTGGGGACTGATGGATGTGGCATCCCCATCCTAAGGGGTGTTAGCAGCCACACACAGTCATGCTAGGTCTACACATGTCATAGGGCACATAGCCTGGTATGTACATGTGCGCCTATGTACCTATGTAGGGGTCCATGCCGGTTACGGGTACCTGTGATATGCTGATGTTGCCAGACATGCCTGTGGGTACCCCACGACTACACATGGGGAACTAATAACAGTGCTCCCAGTAGGCACATGCAAGTACACCATCATTGTCATACGGGTTAACTGAACCAACATGGTGCTACACATGTAACCACCACGCATACTGTGTACACAGATCAATGAATGCTGCACCTGCCCTACATGGTATGTCTGCTGCATGATGTCAGTGCACAACCCACATCACATACACACATGTCACCAGCCATACACACACACCACAACATACACATCACGTACTATGCGGACACAGGTATCACATACACCTCTCACTATCTTGTCCACTTTGTGCATCAGAATATGTTTGCATAACCATGCACCGATGGTGTAGCTCACAGTTCTGCGGCAGAGACTTCATCATATGCACAGGGTGATATGTGTGCCACAGGCATGGGCTGTACCAATGGATGACATCATGTGTGTGTGTAAGGGCCTGTGCATTGACTGGGCATGACTGTGTAGATTGCATGCGGATGTGGTGGAGCCCTACAGTTGTGTTTGCTGTGTGTGGGTTTGTGTGTACACAGTTCAGTCATCTGTGATGCCTACACGGGGTATGCTTGGCAGCCCCAGACTGTACAGTGCAGGTGTTACGGCTCACTGTGTCCGCCTGCGGTGACGTGACCCGTGCCTGCCTGGGGTCGCACGGGCACTACCGGGTGGAGATACGGACTGTCCACTCTCTGATGTCACATGTCCGCTGGAAACGTGCCCATGCTGGGGCCGTCCAGGGCCACGTCCACGTGGCCTGCTGTGTCCTGGTGTGGTTGGTGTAGTAGAAGCTGCACTGCTGCTGCTACCAGCACTGTGTGGGTGGGCATGGGAGGTGGCACGCACACGCTGACCTGCACCTGGTGGTGTTACTGGCCTACACCCACGTGCCCTATGCCTCACCCCTACCAGGTGTTCCAGCACGGACAGCTCACGCTCACGGATGGCCATGCCTCGGTCGAGGATCCCAGCCATCTCACCCAATCTCCTATCCAGAACATCGGCAAGATGCTGTTGGGCATTCGCCAATGACTGGATGTTGTCATTCAAGGAATGGATTGCAGACCTCTGCAGCCTCTGCCCTTCCTGGTTCTGCCATTCGGCACGTGCCTGCGCCGCCATTACAGTCTGGAACATGCGTCTGGTTATACCAGCTGCTGCACCCTGTACGGCAGGTGTATGTCTAGCGGTGCTCCCCCTACGAGCAGCACCTGCCACATGCCTGTGTGGCACTGCACCAGTCATTACACTGGCAACATCGTGTGTACCCACACCTTCTGCAGCCACCACACATTCCTGCTCGGTGCCAACAGACGCTGACTGACCGTCATCTATGGGCAATGGTGTTGGGGTATGTGTCGGCATCTGAACCGTGTGCGGGGATGAAGGGGACGTAAGTGTGATGTTCTCCAATGGCACAGTGTCTGCCTGTGATGACCCTGCCTGTGCCTCATGCACATGGTCATCACCACTAGTATCTGTGGGGACACTAGCATCAGATGGACCGCAGGAGGGGAACTCACCTACAGCACCTGTCAATACAAAGACATACCGTCCGTTACAATACAGACATGCACACACACACACACACACACACACACACACACACACACACACACACACACACACACACACACACACACAGACACATCATGCATGTGATATTGCAGGTGGCATGCAGCATTCCCACACCACAGACCAGTGAATGCAGACCAGACATTCATAGTGGCAGTATGCACACTGCCCTGGTGGGAACACTACAACAGGCAGGTGTCTTTTAGTAGGCATGCAGTACACACATTCATGGTAGTTTGCATGCATCACCGTGATACACCGTGTGGCCACGGGCGAGTTGACAGTACACATGGATGCCGACACTATGTCATGTACACCGCAAACATGTGCGGTATCATGTGGACATGTGACGATGGTGTCCCACCACATGCACCACATCACAACGGCTGTCACAGTGCAGTGTTATGTGTACAGTCTACAGATACAATGTATGGGTAACAGGGATGTCTGTGCAGGTGCGGTTGGTGTGAGCTGTGTACATAGCTGTACAGTGTGGAGTGCGGGCACTGTGCCACTGCACAGTAGCAGGACACAGGTATGTTTCTGTGCGATGCATGACCTGGACGCATTACATTGCCATGTCTGAAAGTCAGTTCAGCTGCTCAGCAGCACATATATGGTGGACATTGGTGGCACCTGTAGTAGCTGTGGACAGGCATTCCATGTCACTGGTGTACCACATCGGATGTCCAGGGGGTCCACTACAGTGATGAGCCCACTATGTGTGTACAGGGTGCAACGGTGACTACCCACTGTGGATGTACTGTGTGGCAACATGCCTGTAGGTATCACCCATGGCCTTGTCTGTCTGGGTCATTGACAACTGTGTGTGGTGGACATCGTGCACACGGCCCTGTGGTGGCCCATGTGACATACAACCGTACTAGTCTAAGGTGTCACATTCCCTACGGATATGCAGACAGTGTGGATGTCTGCTATGTCGTGCATAGGTCATGTCATGGTGTGAAAATGTTGCAGACAGACATCCACATGCATGGGACATGGCATGTGCCATGTCACAACGTGTGCACCCGATGCAGGGGCATAGGTCACATTGGTAACACCTGTGCTCTGGCCAGATCACAGCTCACTATGTGGTACTGTGTGCATACTGCAGAGGCATACCAATGCATACTACACATGCAGCCATTGTGGAACACCTACACCATTGTATGCATAGCTGACTGCACGTAACACACCAATAGGTTGTGTGGTGTCATGCCACTCTACGCTAACGGTTGTATCTACTGTACATGGGTGGTGTGTGTGTCGGGTGGTGCAACGTGTATACTGTGACTGGGGCACACACAGGTGTGCATGTCATGCCTGGACACATGGGGAATATCAATACACCGTATCATGCCTTTGACTAGCAACAGACTTACCTGCGACAGACCCTTGTCTTTGCGACACGCCAGACGTACCTGTAAAGGGATGACACAAAGGTATACACATTATCCATTACTATCGCCACGGTCAGCACTGTGCATGTCACTTCATGCATCTGTGAGTTAGCATGTGCTATGCACATGTCTGCTAACACAACATAGCATACTGTAGTATGCATCTTGTGTGGCCATATACCTGGCATGTGTTGCTATATTATGTGTTGTACTATGACACCCACTCCCACGTTGCTTATCATACAAACATGCAACACTGACTTACCAGGCAGCTCCGAGCTCATAGTTTGGGAGACACCCACCTCCACGATGGACGCAAGAGTTTCTGCGTGTTGTTCCGTGGGTGTCCCCAGACTGGCCAGGAGCTCCTCCGTGGCTGTGAGTGGGGGCTGGGTTGGTGGCCCACCACCTGTCCCACGTTGTTGTCTGGCGATTGCAGCGGCACGCTGTCTTGCATGCCGGATCAGGTCTGTGCAGTGCCTGTGGATCTGTTGGTAATTGCGGTTGTATCCGCCCAGGCTGTTCACCCTCCTGCGCATCTCCTGCCACATCTCCTCTCGTTGCTGTGCCTGGTGTGGCGCATGACTAAATAGGATGTCGTGGTTTGAATGGAGGTACGGTATAATCACCTCATCCTCCTGACGGCTGAATGCGGGAAGCTGGGAACGTGGCATTATCTGTAAGACATAATGATGGTGGCAGGTCACATTTACACTGCTGTGCTGGCATACTGTTGGAAATACATTGCTATGACATGTACAACATCTGCACAGTAATCTGTGAAAGGCATCGTGTCAGTGACACAGCCGATGTGTTGGCTTCACACCATTGAGCAGTGGGTGTCACATCATATCTGTGTGCCACCCCATCACACTGTACACGCACCATGTAGATGTTAGCCTGCTGTGGACATGTGTACCTGGCTGCACCTGTGTCCATATCACTTGGCATGGGTCCCCATGTGACGTCGGTGCTACTGTTCACCTGGACGCTGTGTATATGTCAGTAAACATCACGTCCGTAGCCATTGTGAACATCAGCAGTGGCACTGTACACATACACATGGACACCTGCACATACATGTGTTGTGCCATGTACATCCACACAGCACTGTACGGGTGTTGGACAACTTGCCACAGCTCACCTGTGTTGCACATGTGATAGACATAGGACAATGTGTAACCATGACACATTAGCAGGAAAGGTCATGCATAGCATGTACACACGCACATTGTCCAGAGCAACACACAGCACCTGTAACACCACAGGGTGCATCACCGCCACATTACTGCTGTGTATGGTTGATAGTGAGAGTGCCTTTTGTCCATTGCACCATGTAGGACTGTGATAGCTTATGCAGCCTTGCTGGGCAGGGCTGCATGGTATGGCAGGGTATGCCACATACATGGCACTGGGTTGTGATCCACCTGGGGGTTGACGATATTGGCAGGGTGGCTGTCCATTCCATATGTCATTGCTATGTGTATATGGACATTCAACATGTCTATCACCATGGTGTGGACACTGGCCTCAAGCGAGGTAGGTTGCACGCTGCTTGCTGAGGGTGTGTCTGGTGCATGCAGGTATCACACATCCATGCATACACTGTAACCCTGGCAGGTGCTATGTGCTGGGATATTGATCAACACAGTGCTGTATGTGGACACACACCGCTATCCCGTGCACATGGATGGTTGCCTGCACTGATGTGGGTACCACATATGTGTACATCCAGTGCCTGCTGCCACCCCCATGTCTGCTGCTGCACTGCACACCGCCATCCCTCCCTCTGTGACTGTGGTGTTGGGCACAGCATAGGTATCCATGTATGGGGACAGGGATGTTCACATAGCAGGGTCACTGATGGTATCGTCGATCTGACCATACACGTATGACGCACCCCTCACACATACAACCCATTCATATTGTTGTTCACAACGGTGACACAGCTATACTGCTATGCCGGAGACATTCACAGCCATACATACACAGATGCATGCACGTCCATCTGTGGCATGGCCTGGACTATTGGTGTGGTTCGGCACATAACGTGTTTGACTGTGGCTGGCGCAGACCTACTGTGCATATGTCTACACAGTAAGCCTGTTCTACAGTAGGCATCTGTGATGTGCTGTGCACATATCATATCTGCACATTTGGTTGGTGTCCATCGGTCCACGGGCCAGTGGTGGGACACACAGGGATGTTGCTGAACATATATGCATGCAACCCTGTACAGCTGTAACGCTAGCCTCTCAGATGCTCATGTGTCGTGGACGTGAACACCGTACCCGCACATGTGGTTGTGGGCTGCCACCCGTACCCATCTCCTCCTGTGGGTTGCTATCATCCCACACCCTCCTTGTATTGTATGTTCAGGCTATGCACCTATGTGGGGCTTGTGGGCATGCAATACGATACTATATGCCTTTGCACCCATCACAGACAATGTCACACAGGTACACCGGCAGCCGTACATGTCACAGCTTGTTGTCGGCACATCACATGTGGTACACACATAACACATCTCCTGTGGGACATGGTCAATTGTACGGGCATGTCCAGCGGTCACATGCCACTGCTACCCCTACATGACGGCTATGCAGGACATGTGGCTGTACAGCTACTGTGACATGTACATGAGCAATGCCCCCCTACCTACATCACGTGGTACTACCTGTGGGGTATGTGTGTCTGCATCCATGCTATGGCCATAGATGACAATTGTACATCAATATGTGCAACATACCTCATTGGGGGTTGTCATGTGCACATGTTCCACGTGTCAACGCATTGTTTGTGTCTGTTGGGCGGTCATTGTTGTGCATGGTTTACATGGCTGCCATAGCGTACTGTGTGTGATTCCAGGTACTTCATTGGGCTACCAGCATTGTACATTTCCACAGCACATTCCGGCCATCATGTAGCCATCCTAGATGACAGTGGGAGGTGTTCCGCCATGTGCACATATGTCACACAGTACAAGGGTGACTGACACACATTCTCAGGACTGGGTTCTGACTGCTGTGGATGTGTGTGATGGTGTTGACGACCATGACTGCGCCAGATGGTATCATCTGGATGTGTAACATTCACAACACACACCTACCTTCACATAGCAACACATCGTCCACGACAATGGACATTCCTGCATGAACACTGTGTGCGGTATGTCTGTATGACCACTGCATGTACCACTGGTAGCCACCAGCATGGCTGCCTACAACAGCAGTGTGTATCCTGTGCGGACATGGGTTACGCCTGTCACAACACACCTGTGTCAGATGGCCCTGTGGTGGGTGACAGTGCAGTTCCACACATCATGTAACAGTATACATCGTGCACCAGTATGTTGCGGACATGTCAACGGCTGTGCTACTCAACATATGCACGCATGACACATCACCTGGTACACCGTGTCTGCCTTGCCACCTGCTATTGTGACCACCCTGTGATGACATTGTACAGGCCACATGGACTGGGACATGTGATGGCTCAATGGTGAATTAACCCTCCGGGTGTGTGTCTAGCCAGGTGTCCAGTAGCCAGTGGTCTGCACGCAGGGATACTGTACATTGGCCTACTCTGTCACTGGGACTGTTGACTATGGTCATACTGTACTTATGCAGGCATGTGGTGTTTGTCCAGTCTGACAGTCGTGGTCAACCACACTACCGTGGCACACATGACCTGCGGACATCTGCCTAGGGTGTGCAGCCCACATGTACATCTTCACATGCTATGCTGCCTGTGCAGCAGTGTCACATGTCTGTCTCTGGCAGGGCTGTCACAGGCAGGCACGGCATGCAGTGATGTGTGACAATGCTTACACCCTCCACTGTGCTGTACACAAGCACTGCACACACAGTACGGCACGCATGTCATTTATCTGCAGTGCCTGGGACCTGCCTCCATGCCCTACACAGCACACCTGCCAGTCCAGATTGTACACAGATCATACCTCCCAGGCACATACCTGGACTGCAACACACACGGGTGGGTGGTTCCCACACCACACAGTGATTTACACACATACTGTATATTCCCGAGACACATTGCATCATAGGTAATCCATGTTCAGATACCCATGTTCGTGACCGCTACACACATTGTGACATGCGACGGTGAATACACTGTACACCACAGGTTACATGCTGGCCGTGTTGTCATACTGTACATTGCACCTGGGACAGTTGCTACTGCCATGTACTGACAGCAACACGCACTTCCCTAGTATGGACTCCCATGTACCCACACATGCTTGGCCATGCACTACGCATAGCTGGGTGACACATTACACGACACATACCATACCTACACTACCCTCGGCATGCACCATACCTCCATGTGTCTGTGTGCTATACCTACAGACATCCCCCCTCTGTTAGCTGAACATCCATGCTTCGCAGCCCTGCTAGCCACGCCCTAGACACACGACCATCGCAGCATGCATGGTACATGCGCTCTACAGCCGGTACTACCGACGTCCGCTGATGGAGGTAGTTAATGGCATGGCACCCCGTACGATGGACAGCATACGTGACTATGCCGACACATATCACAGTGCACTTCCGCTACATTTACGCACTGGTAGGGACCATGCTATTCCACACAGAGACATGGTGGTACTGGCCTTTTCACAGATGCCACAGTGGTATTCCTGTTCCATGCACATGTGCTGTATGGGCACATGTGCAGGCTGTTGCACAGTAGTTATGTTCACATGTGTGTGGTGCGTCACTTGACAGTCATGGTGGGTCCTCATGGTGCATCACATACTCCACAGCTAGCTACCTACACATGACTGCCATACATTGCAGTGTGGGCCCTCACGCAGTGTGGTGGTATGTCTCTGCTGTTTGGCTACATCCACATTCAATGCAGCATACAACACTCATGCAGGCATTGCCAGCACAGATGTTGCTGGCATCGTGCCTGCCAATGGGGTAGCTACCAACAATACACACTCTCACTCACTACAGGGTTCCAATCCATGGCTGGACATTGTATTAACCCTGTGGACACATACATGGTACCGCCATGCACACGTTATGTCCTAGGACACGGTCCCAATGTCACCTCCGATCTCCGTAGTTGTTGTATCCCGCCAACCTGGCTGTTATATGTCTCTGCAGCAGCACACTGAATTGACTGCTAGCCCGTTCATGGACGTTGTGTACCCTGACCACCAAACTACCACATCTATCACACTACACATGGGTGGTACTGCATTGCACGTATGGGGCTGCATTTGTACACCCATGACTGGGCCATTCAGTATGGCACTGGGCCACATCCTCACATACATGCTTCACACACTCATTGACGACCTCCATGCCTTTACTGGCACCCTTGTTGGGCTTCTGTGCGCCACAGCACACCACATCCACATGCTGGCCACCTGTCATACCATTTCATGGGTGGTTGGTGTGGTACGGAGGGTAACAATTGCCCTTCAGCACCATTCCACATTCTGGTATTGCCAATGTACGCATCCAGCATCACATCGTACCCTATGTCTCAGGATGTTACGCCATGTGACTCCTGTACAGGTCACACAGTGGTGCAGGCATATCATGCTACCTACAACATGTCAGGTACATGTGACATTGCACAGTCCTCAGTCATGTGGCCCTTCATGCTCACTATTTGCTTACATACACTACATGCTGTCACAGAGTACTGTCCATGCCTACATATACCACATCTACATACCTGGCAGCATTCTAGCTCAACCTACTCATACTGCTAACAACCATACAGGTGTCGGTGTGGCAGATATATCATGTAGATGTCATTGCGTCAGTTACATCACACATAGTACATACACATCACCTTTGCATAGTGACAGTCATGCACTGTGTATCACATGGATACTGTCCCTATACATGCATATCACATTGTACATGGTTGCTGTACACACACATGCCCCACATGGTGCTGTGGTTGCCATATTCCACTGTGGCGTGGGTACACATGTGCAGAGCCACACATTTCTGGACTGTATGTCTTGCTGGTACATTGGGTGCCCTTGTACCTGTGCCATACACACATGTACACGCGGGCAGTGTTACAATAACACATGTGTGGTGTACCTTACACAACGGATACAACTTTACATGTCACAGTATAGTCATGCCGTGATGTCTACCCGGCTCAGACAGTTTACATATGCAAATGACAGTCGTGAAACACATCTGTACTCACCTGCATACCACTTACACAGGGGTGTCATCTACTATGCCATGGGCCATGTTCTCCGCATTACTGATGCATGTAGTACTCCTACATGGCGTTTGCAGTGGGCAGGGTGAATGGAGCACTCCTGCATGTGTGCACACATGCCACATTGCTCAGCCTGGGTGTCTGTGTGACCTCCGCAGACTGGACACACACCGTGCTGTGGGACATAGGTCCTGTGCACATCCCACAGGGACACACTGTGGCACTGGTCATGTGATAGCTCCCTTGCTGGTAGGGTGACACAGACCCATGGTACCACCACAGCGGAAGTACTGTATAGACATACAGTTGACATCCACCTCTGCTGTTCAGTGGACACTACCATGGGGGGGGGTGACACTACTGTGTACATTGCACATGTGTTTACACACGGCCCTGCCGGACGTCATTGTTGCACACATTGCACCTGCTACAGAACGTTTGGACATGGTTACTTGCTGTTCCCTCCATTTCGGGTACCTATTCTGCTACTACTCTGTCCCATATGTGCAGGCCATGCATATCCTGTTTATGTACATAACATTAGGCCATCCCTCCATCATGCATGCTATGCCTGTGATACTGTCTATGATTTCTGAAAATATCCATCATGACAGCTTTGCATTACACATACTTGACATAGTCACCCCTACTGCGAGGCATACGTGCACGTCGTGCGCACATTCCGTATGACATCGACGGTATATGCCCATACACATGTGTGCTGTGACACTATACATACATGTCCTATCCCCTGCTGTGGCACTTCATTGTTGGATATCCACTGCCAGCATCAGCGTGGGTGGTGGCATTGTTCTGTGTTTGAAATCCCTATGGCGGACCTTGAGTTATCCCGGCTGTGTACATGTTGTCCCACTGCTGTGCACACATTGTCCACAGTCGGTATGCTCCGCAGCTTAGCACTACATAACCACCTTTCACCACTCTCTGCCTGATGGACAGGTATCTTTACTTACACACACCGTTCACATACAGTGCAGATTCGTCATACGTATCATGCCTTAGACACCAGTACATCTCGTGGGTTCGACATACCTTTCCGGTCTTTTGTTCCGTATTCCTCGCTACTTGCTTGATACACGTTAGTGTTGTCTTCACTATTTGTTCGGTATGAACATACGGTTTGAATATCCAGGGAGTCTTCCTTATATCCGTCGTCACCTGAGGCATGTGGGTTCATCACGCCAATAGCTGTTCCTCGGTGTGTACTTATGTGCATATCACCGGTGCACCTCCTCCATTCGTACGTTACGCGTTGGAACTAGGCCATGGTTCATTCCTCGTGTGGGCGTTGGTTATTTGCACTACCTTCGTGGGGATGGTATGTATTGTATCATGTTTGTGTGACTGCATCCGCTATGTGTGGTGTCAGGTACATTTCGCTGTGGTGTTAGCCGTGGATTGTGTGTGTTGGGTATGGTATTTTGTTCGACATGTGGGTGTCCGTGTCCTGGCGGCGTCTGTCGATGGCGTTGTGCATTCGGATGTGTAACATAGCTGTTATATTCCTGTACACAACGGATGCAGGGATGCATCCGCTGCTGCTAGTGTTTCCCACGCGGGTTGTTGCGGGTATGCCGCTGTCATTGACTGCCTGTATGTTTTTGCTACGGTTTTGGCTGGTATCCCTTTGATATGTGCGATGGGGTATATCTGCGGATGTGGGTGACGGGTACGGGGTGTGGGCCTTGCATTTATACATACACGGTATGCTTGTGTGTGTGCTCCATCCCTGCTTGGGGAGCTGCAGGTTACCTGTCTGTTGTTCTGGGAGTGTTTGTTTTGTTGATGTCGTGTGGTGTCGGTATCGCCTGCATGTGTGCTTCCTGCATGTATTCCTCCTTCACATCGGTTATATATCTGCGGATGTTCGTACGTGCCTACTATCCATTGGCATTTTGTCATAGATAGTTACGGTGATTGTGGTCCTGTACTTGGGACGGCCTGTATGCTACCGGTTGCCTCCTATTCGGGTGGCGCTTGCTTACTTAACAGTCATGGAACACACAGCGGTATTTACGGGACGGTACGTGGCCACGATCGGTGCCGGGATAGCACATGCATTTCGCGTACATGCCTGATGCTGTGTAACGTTGCCGACGTATCGTGTTGAGTCTACCATATGGCCGCCATACATACGGTCATGGTTTGTACATGCGTCCTTTGCATCTCCTGTTGGCTATGGTCCTGTGGTACATTCTGGGACATTTCCGCTTTGCATCGTTTTACGTTGCCACACGCCTAGCCACTGAAGAGCTCTCAGTACTACTTTGTGGGTACTGCTGTACATACGCCTGTGGTTCCTGTACTGTATGCCTACGCATGTTATTCCACTCCACCTGTGACATGTCACCTACATACACATTTTACAGTGGCACACACATTACACACACACAGCGGAACACATGACAACCTCACCTCACACATACACATATTGCCGCTTTCGCACCGACGGTTGCACACAGTACCTACGTTGCCCGCATCGCCGGCGGCGGTGTGTACCTCCGCACTCATATCCTATGAATATGACACGCACATGTCCTGTTACTGTACCGTGGCCTGGCGATCATCCCGACCTGCGGATATGCATTGATGTAGGTTGACATTTCCATGGCTGGCATTCCCTGCTCTGCCCACCCTCCCAGATGATCGGGTTGTCGTTCACTATGTTTACTATGTGGGGATTTCGCGTCTTACTTCTCTGTAAACTTGCATCCCTGGGATTCCATATTTACCTGTTGTACTTTATATCTGTGTATGTGTACATATATTTCTACATGTGTAATGATATCTATCTCCGTATCTGTGTATGCACATGAGTACATATGTAGTCGACTTGCGCCGAACGTGGCAGCATACGGCTACGCCGTCTGCTGTAGGACCGGTGTGCGGTTGAGGTGTTGGCGTTCCATGCTCCGCTGGCTATTGGGTGTGCAGTGTTTGGGTGGTGCCTATGTTGGAGTCACACATAGGTCCGCCCATACGGTACACATTACTGGCAGACATGTTTGTGTGGCGTCCATTTCACTGTGTGTGCAGGTAGGGAGGTGTCAGTCCATGGGGCCTACGCTGTCAGAGTATGTGCTATACGTTCCCTCTTTGCCAGGGCATAGGCATATTGGGTACGCCTCCGTCTACCTACTGGGGCTGGCACAGTGTGTTCTTGGCACTGAACGCTCTGTGCCTGTGCTTGCCTTGGCAGTTGTGGCGGGCTTGGTGGCCCTACACCATTATGTCCCTGCAGCAGCTGTTTCCGCAGAATCATATTGTGTAGCATACAACATACTATGAATATGTGGGCACATGTGCCTGGAGAGTACTGCAAGGCTCCACCGGATGTATCCAAGCACCGGAACCGTGATTTCAACATCCCAAACACACGCTCTATGATTATTCTGGTTTGTGCGTGTGCCTCATTATGGCGTTCTTGCATGTGTGTGTGTGCATTTCTGATGGGTGTCATCATCCACGGCTCCAGTGCATAGCCAGCATCCCCCACAAGGTGACCTTGTGTGATGTCCCCCCTGGCGAATACCTGATACAGCTGTGAGGCATGCCAGATATGGGAGTCGTGGTAGCTTCCAGGGCTGCCAGCACACACATCCATGATAATGCCCTGCGCATTGCACATGACCTGGCAATTGATGGAGGGGTATCCCTTGCGGTTTATGTAGCGTCTACCCTGCTCCCTGGGTGGTGACTTGATTTCTATGTGCGTACAGTCTATTGCACCCAGTACCTCCGGGTATTGTGCCACACGGTGGAAGTGGCACATATTGCTAGCCAACTCCTCCTGAGATCTGGGGAAGTTTATATACTCATGGGCATGTCGTAACATGGCATCCAGGAACTGGTGTAGTACCCTGGATGCTGATGCCTGTGAGATGCCCATTATATCCCCGGTTGGCCTTTGAAAGGTACCTGTAGCCAGTATTCGCAAGCTCACACATACCTTTGTGTCCACTGGGATGGGCTCCCCTCTGTTGTCTCTTGTTCTCAGGCGTGGCCGGCACAGCTCCACTATTTGCTGTAACGTGTCCCTGTCCACCCTGTAGCGCTCTACAATCTCCAGGTCTTGCAGCCCCTGGTAGGTCACCCTTGGTCTGAACACTCTCCTTCTCCTCTGAGGCCTACGGTAGTTGTCGGCACCCTCCTCCGCAACTCCGTCTGTCTCTGACACATACCGATGCATCACGGCCACGGCGGCACCCAACATATACATATTAAAAGTTCCCCGTGTGTTTACACCCTACGGTGCGGTGTTTGGGAAATCGCGCTGTGTGTTGTGTGCATTCACACTTTATACTGTTGTGCTGTACACCCGGTGATGTCATTGGGTGTGTCTGTGCGGCTGTATCTGTGGATTATCTTACGTGTTTTACCGTTGCAACTGCAACGCTGTTGCCTTTGGTGTTACATTACACTTGCCTGCATTGGCTTAGCTTTGCATCTTACCTTACTGTTTCTGCACGTTGCACCTACTATTGCCTGCAGTGCATCCTGCAGGCACATGGCATATCATGCATTTTGTCTGCCGCCGCCGTAATGCTACCTCTGTACTTGGCTGTGCTATTTCGGTTCTTTGCTCTTTGCATTTCTGCTACATCCCCTACTGTCTTTGCATTCCTATGCCTCCCCTTTCCCGTTTTGCGGGAGTCTGCATGCAGAGTTGTCAGCTGCCGCTGTTTGCCCTTCCTGGATTGATTGGTGTTGATTGCTCATTACGGCTCCAATTACACTGCTTCCGCATTTCCTCATATTCTCCGCATTACCTTCCTATATCCGTGGTTGTTGACGGGGAGGCCGTCACATGACTGGGTTGGGGAACGTAGTCATCCTCGTGCACATGCATCTGTGCGCGCATTATGTACTCTCAGCGCATCTATTTCCTCACACGCCAGTCCTGCTGCTGTGATGTGCATTGTACAGCCCATGTTTGCTGGCCTCCAATGTGCTTCCTCTTACAGTGGCACACCCCTCTGCGATTGACATGTATTCCGTGTAGGCCACTCCTCGGTGTAATACTGCTGCGCCGTTTGCTCCATCCTTACACCGGCGGCGGTTTTGCGATTCACTATTATCTGCCTCATTTGCATGGCATTGACTGCTAATACATGGTTACGGCGCCGAACACTGCCGCCACTCCTTGGCAACCCTTGCGCTGGGGTTGAGGCTTTCCATACATACTATGGTGTGTGGTGGCTGTGCAGCTGATGTGTATTATACTGCTCTTTTAGGACATTGTCATATTATTTCATTGTTTTGCACCTTCTGTGCACATGTCCGGGGGTTCTGCTGTGGTTTCTGCGTACATACCATTTATGTCATTATTTACATTTTGTGCATGTTTTCTTTGGACATTCTCGGTGCCTTTTGCCATTGGCATATTGCACCTGTATGATACCTGACGTTGACAGCCTTCCGTTACTCCTTGGTCTTGTTTGGGTAAATGTAAACCGTTTTTTTTTGGTTTACATTGCCGTGCCCTTACGCTACGCCTGCGCCACTTCGTGGATCGCTATTTGCCTTCATTTGCATGGTGCAATACCGCACACAGTGTGTTTAGCATACCTACGCCGGGGGCGGCACAGGTCCGGCGCATGCCGGTAGTGCACGTGGGATTGGTTCATACCTGAATCGCTCGGTGGCCATATTTGGCTTTATAACGCCAACGCTATGCGGGCGCCTGGCGCAAGGTTCATGAATCCCGGGGAATGTATTTGCATTTTATCTTTGAGCATCATGGCTTCAGTTATTGTACTCAGTGATGTCAGCTATTTGGCTGTTTACCTTTAGTGTTATTCTTAGTTTCCCTAATGGTATGATGTGCAGTAATGTATCATATTCTGTTAAGTGAAATCAGACAAAAACAGAGTTAATGTGTCCACTGCCATTTTAAACCCTTTTCCTGTCACTTCTGGACTGAGCCAAATATTTTTTTCTGCTTGTTCTATGCATATCTGATTACAGTGCTTTCTGAAACTAACTCCGTTTTTGCTAGTTCTTTTTTCATTTTTAGTGTTATCCATTTTATACACATAATATATTTTGCCTATCATTCTGCATATTGTGTATCTTCATTTAAATTGCTTCAGTTACTTTTTTTTTACAAATTGCTTTTCCTCAGAATGTGATCTTATGCCATCTCCCACAAACATTTTATTTAACAAAATACTTTATCAGCCTTAGATGATTAAACCTAAAACATGACAGCTTTTTGTGAGCATTAAAAGGCAGCCAATTTAAACCATACTCAGACTTTTCCTGTTTTAAACCATGCAGCTGTTGGCCTTATTGATATCTTGCTGTGGAAGCAGTCTCATCAGTATACAGATTGTTGTACTATTTAATGATAATGCAGTCCATTGGTGATTTAGGACACACACCACCATTTTAAACTGTACTATATGATATTTTCAAGTCAACATTTTGTGCAGCAGAATCTTGATGCAATGCTTATTTCAAAAAATAAATAGTTTTGAAAATGTTTTCTTATCCCTAAATAGATCTTTTTTACCCCTTTTTATTTGACATTTTACTCAACCACCTACTTTGCCTGTATGGTCCATCAGTAGGTTTCTGCTTATGTATGTTATTCTTTCCAGCTTCACTTTGCTTTTACATGAATGTAGTCCTTTATATTAATGTGATCTGGCCTTGTTAGTATTTGGTGGGGCATTTGCCTTTAACATGCATAGACACACAACAGTGATAACTACACAGGACACTGTTTCAGTGGGGCTTTAACTAGTAGATATGCATAGAAATTGATATGCCCTGTTGGTGTGCCCATATACATCAACTGTGAACATGCACTGCTATGGAAATGTTGCATGCACTGCTATGCATTTGCAGTACTATTTATGTATATGGGCACATACCACCTGTGAACATGCATTGCTGTGCAAATGCGGCATTTGGAAGGTATGTCCTAGGGTAGATAGAGAAGAAAATAATAAAAGGATCTGCGGGGGTCCTAATTACTTTGAGTCTGACTCATGTAATGTAGTATGAAATGAAAAAAACATGCCAAGCTACAACTCAATGCCTGAGTGCATATCCATTGACTGGACTTGGCTGCCCTGCCACTGCCACTGTTCAAGACCATCCGTAAGAATGCATCTGGACCACTATTTTCTAGCGGCCATATGAAGGAAGGAGATTAGGCTGATATAAAGCATGCAATGTAAAATTATCAAGTCTGTGACGGGAAAGAAGGGGGCAGGGCTATGATGGCCAACTTATCCAGTGTTGACAGAAACGTGGTGATTGTATACAGTGTGTGGGGAGTGAAGCTGAAGATAAAGAATGGGAAGCTCTGTCATCTAGAATGAGAAAAGCTGAACTTGAAGAATGGAAGGAATTTTGCAGTGGGAGTATTGGTGCTGAAGACTGGGGCATGTACATTGTCTGGAACAGGAATTATTAAAGCCTGAGTTATGTGTGCATATGTATGTATGTATGCATTTATTTTTATTTCTGAATAAGAGTAGAGCACTGATACACAAGTCCTTTTCTCAGATACAGCTCAGGGGCCCTGTTTGGTTAACTGACTTGCTGCGAGTTATACAACAGGCAAATGGGAGGTGAAGGTTGTCAACCCCTGGGCTATAGGATGCATCTCATTACTAACTCATAGACTTTAGTCTGCACCGAGTGCAAGACTTAAGACATTTTTTAACAGAGTAGGTGGTTGTACCCTAAAACATCTAATGACATTCGTAGAGGAAAAACGGTGGAATGTATGCCAAAAGAAGGATTCAAGGGTGCTTGGAATAAAGGGAAGAAGTATAATGATCAAGTTGGAACAAATACAACTGGGCCTAGCTGCACACTTGGGTGACCTGTTTAAATAAACTACAGCCCTTTTTTTCCATTAGAGATTCATGAAATCATAAGAAGGAAATGCATACCCTGGCTCTCTGTGCATCATTTCATGTTCTCTGTTATAATAATCAGAGGTTTATTCATCCACTGCCATCTCATAACGTAAACCTTTTGATTCTTATTCTGTCTGCATCGCTCACACACACTCATAATCTCTTTCATTTTGCATTGAGATGTAAAACTCTTCTTGTACCAAGGGTCAATTTTAACTCTGTAAATAAAAAAAAAAAAACTTCCTATTTCTCAAGCACTGAGATTCATTCTGTCTTTCATAACCTTTGCACATAACCATGACAACTTTTCACGGACATTGCATGCTCACAGCGATAAATAGTCAGTCCCTGACCATATAGTGCTAAAAGTGGATAGTAATTAGGTATCAATACCGATATATGAAAAAAGCAATTTTCGTGTTCATTTTAAGTATAACAAAAATTCAGTTGGTTTAACTCTGCCAACTTTTTATGTCAACTCGTTGATAACCTCCACATTGTTGACCAGCTACTTCATGCCACTCCTGACTCCTACATACCCTCCAGAGACATTGAAGTGTTGTCGGTCTCAAATTGCAAACATGATTCATCCCATATATCTTTGCTAACATATTAGTTAAAAACAGCAATGTATTTTGAAAGGATTTGCAGTTCTGAAGTCTGTCAGTGGGTTGTAAAATCTCACTGGAATAATTATGTCATTATTCATACTTGAGCATAATTATGCACCATAATTCATTAGTTAATGCCAGGGGGACAAAGTGGTTGAAAATCTGTGAAAAATTCCAGAAAACACTCTAGTAACATATGCCAATGGTCAAATGAGTCTAATAGAATATAATACAGACATACTTCAGAGCTTTTCGTGAGACAGAAAGCTGTCAGTTTCAGTCTTTTTTTCCACTTGTTATGAAACATTGCTTTCTGAACATGGACATAGTATTATATTTTACTCTGCTTTCATCATTTTAGGCATTCTCAAAAATTTTTCTTGTAAATTTGCTGGGAAACTAATGACAACTTTTTGATCTAAGCGCATGACATGGACTTTATATAAGAAACGCTACTCTGAAACAGTGGAACTTTTCATTATTTTGAAATAAGGGTATCGCTCTGTCATTATATCTTAAGCACCAACTTGCTTTTATTTTTAAAAATAAGATTTCATATTGTAGCATTAGGTAGTTTTAATTGTAACAAATCAGTCGATTGAACCAGTTTTCTCAGAATGTTAAACAGGTTTATTTATATGAGACAACAATCAAAAATGTTCAGTTCTTAATAACTGCTTTAACAGATAAAGTACATAATTGAGGAAATTCTTCTCAGAAAATTTTAAATCAATCCAGCACTTAGTTTCTTAGCAGGTTTTAACACGCAGGTGTTTATAAAAATTTTACTTAACAAGTCCTGTCCCTTTCAAGCTACAGTGGCATCTTCCAAACACTATACTGCAGTGATAGCTTCTAGCCTAGTTAATACTTTCATACTTAATTTTTCTGGAAACCCCTTGACATAATCTTTTCTAAATACAAAACTAAGGGAAACAGGAATCTGCCTCCCTGATTTTCTGTAATTGTGTTTCTCAAGATGCAATTGTTCCTTGTTGAAACTGGCCTTCCAGCTCCAAAAAGGCATATTATTCTCCATGTTCTATAGCCTCGAAAGAAATCACTAAGACAGATGATTCCCTCAGATTAGAGTCATTAGTGTCAGCCACAGCACATGGACTGTACACTTGAGACAGCTTAGGGGTTGCATCCCTGATGATGAGTAATGATCAGAGAGACAGTCTAGAATTATTTCATTTCTGTCAATAAAGCCACTGATGAGGTGAATGGCCTATAATAGGTGTATATTGTTTTCTTTGCGAATAGCATCTTAGGTTGAGTGGGCCCACCTGATTGCCAAAACTACTTTTAAGTTGCCAAATATGTTTTTTATTGCTGTTGAGTGTTTGGCTAATGTAATAGATGAGATATTCCTCCTTCCCCACTAACTTCCATTGAAACCTTACTTTTTGCTAGGTCAGCCAGTGGGCAAGGAATTGTAGAAAAGCCTGTGATGAACTTGTCAAAATAGCTCACGACGTCTAAAAGGGAGTTCAGATGCTTTTTTTGTGATTGATGTGAGCCACTTCTGAACTGCCTCCACTTTTTTGGACTGTGGCTTCATTATATCCCATGTTGTTATATAGTCCAATTAGGGGGCATCTGCCATACCCAACTTGTCCATCCAAGCTTGATGTATGTAGTGAAAATGGCTTGAACTTTAGAGAGATGATTTTCCTCATATTCAGAGAATATAACAATATCATCTGGGTAAGCTGCAGAATATCCAGCATAGTGTCTTAGAATCTTAAACATCAGCTTCTAGAATGTTGCATTTGCTCCATGATGACCAAAGGAGGTCTCTATAGTAGAACAGTGCATACGATGTAGAGAATGCTCTACGTTCCTTAGTTTCTGGGACTAGTTAACCTTGCCAATAGCCTTTGGTTAGGTCTGAAATGGACATAAATCTAGCCTTGCTCAGTTTGTTAATGAACTTATCCATTTGTGGCATGGGATATGAATTAAACTTAGATATTGTATTTAATTGTATAAAGTAATTGAAAATGTGTATAAATCCTTCTGGCTTGGGGGCCAGTACAATGGAATTTTTAACATACCCTTGGCATTCTTCTTTGACCTCAAATTTAAGGGTTTTATCTACTTCATTCCTGATGGTTAAGCATTTGAAGTCTGGTACCCAGTATGCATTTACCAGGTATGGTCTCTACATCATGTTGTATTAAACTAGTTCTACCAGTCATCTCTTTTTCCTTATTCCCAAGTACAAATACTTTGACTTCCTAAATTTGAAACAGATAAAAGTCCCTCCTATTACTATGGTAATAGGGTTAGCAGAAGAAATGTTTAGTGCCTCCAGAAGTTAAGTTTCCAAAATATATTTAGGTTCCTAGGCTCTGTGCCATCTTTTAGGTTCACAATTTGAAGGTTGTTCCTGTGACCACAGTCCACTAAAGAAATTATTAATTCTTGTAAAGCACATGTAACACTTTCTTGTGCTGATAATCCTGTGGCACATTTCTTGACATGGGCGGCCTGGAAATTGATAGCCAGTTCCAAAAACATCATCTTTGCCATGCAGGCATGAAGGGTGACTTTGAGTGGTCATTTTCCTGCTTTATAGCCAAAGTATCAGCTAAAACTTGAGCCACTAAATCATCCAGGTTATCTAGTTTAGTGCAAATGTCATGACTGATTTTATGAGCCGCAACCTGTAAAAAGACCTCTCCGGCTTGGTCAAACTAAAATATTGATTACAGCTGTCAAAGTCCAATGAGGAATTTTATAAAATACAACTTCTAGCAAGGCAATAAAGAGCTTGCAGGTACCAGAACTCAGCCAAAATGGGTCCAAAATGTAAGAAAATGGAAATATGTGTAATGGAGCTAAGATAACGCATTGTTTATGCCATGATTGCTAGTTCAGCCACCCCCCCCCCCAGAAATGGCTATAATTAAACCATTCAGTTTTCACCATTCTATTCTAGGTGTTAAAATAAAGGGATAAATATATTGCATTTAATGGAAGAACACAGCTGAGGTGTTATATAAAAATAAAAAATAACTTCAGGCAAACCCTTGAGCTCCTCTACTCTGATTTGCTAGGTGAATAAGGAAACCCAGGGTCAAAACAAAACACTAAATGGCTGCCTTACTGCATTGCTTTCTCTTATGAACATTAAGGAAAAAGATTAGAAGGGAAAGTAAGGGCATACACCTCCAGGGTAGTAGCCACCATATTGATAATATTTCCATCTAAGTTATATATGAAGCTGCTACTTGGACTACCTGCCACTCCTTTTCAAGTGCTACAAATTAAATATATAATCCAGAAATAAGGCAGATTTTGCCACTGTGGTCCTAAAGGGCATGCTCCGACCACCTGTAATGGTTTGAGGCCAGACAGTTTTAATATTCTTTTCATGAATAAGGTATTGTATTACAGAAGCCATCCTTATTATGAATATCATACAACTGTGTGCATATATTCACTATAACAGGAAATGTTCAAATAACAAGCTCACTCTGTGATAGAGACTCCTTCCCATCTTTCCCCTTACATTTGTCCTTAATACTTGGTATGGAGGATGGAAGGAAACTTTGAAGGGATGTCTTTCACTTTTAATGAGGAAAAGAAAAATAAGATGTCACAGTCTGTGTCCCTCTTTGTTTCTCTCTGTTGTGCTTTGGTGAGGCACTGCTAGTCCTCACTTGCCATTTAGCTCATGTAGGAGTCCTGGGCCCTCCCAAAACAGAAAAAAATAATGTTACCCACAGAACCAACTCCCAGGCAGTGGCTTTATTAGTTCCCTTTCTGCATGTCTATAAATGAGCCATAGGGACCATGTCAGTGATTTGGGTGTACTAGGGCACATTTAGCTCCATGCCAATGACCTAGAGGTATGAGACCACACTCATTGTTAACTTTCTTAGCCCTCAAAAACTGAAGATTGGAAAAGGCTGCGATGACTTTTATTTAAATGCCATTCTGATATCAAGGGCATGGGAAGGAGTTAGGCTTCACTTGTGGACATCTCAAGCTACACTTTGTGAACATCTGAATGCTTTGGAAGCCACATTAGAAAGGCAGACATCCACCTTTACCTGTTTTGCATGATAAAAGATGACCTCTGTACTAGTGATCTTATTATTCAACACCTACACTTATAGCCCTGAATGGGGTGATTCTGAGCTAAGGATAACTGAAGATAAAAACTGGTATGATAGTTGTGTATATGTGGACCAAACAGGATGAAATCTATGTGTAACTTTTTTTTACTCTAGCAGAGTAACATGGAAATTTGCTTTGTCTTATGTTACTTTCCTAGATTAATACCATGCAAACAGGAAGTTTGTCAGTCACTGCCATGTAGTAAGACTATGAACTGCTATTTACCTGCTTCTTTTTGATTCCCCAGCATACAGGAGTGACCTTAGGTCAACTGGTTCCCTAAGCAAAAGGGCTCCATGGCTTCCCAACCACACCACCTGGTGCCCCCATCCTGGTCTACCTACCCCAAATATATACTGGAAAAGCACACCTGCTAGAGTGGTACCCTAGGTGGCCACCTAGTTGGCCTATGCTTAAGGTCGGCTATGCCAGCTTATATTTGATTTTTGTGTGACACTGAGCAAGTCACCTACTTAGATGGTGCTCCTGAGTCATCCTTCTAAGAGATGCTTGTGTTTGGTTGGATTACCCAATTAGCATATTAATAAAATAAATAAATTCTGGGCTTAATTCTAACAGATCCTAATAATAGCAGACAGTACATAGGGTACCACAAGCATCATTTAAAAAGCTAGGTCTCCAGTTTGATTCAGTTTTGAATTGATGTGTGTAAGGGGTCTAAACATTTGAAAATCTTCACTCTTTATATTATTTAATTATGTATGTATGCATGTATTTATTGATTTGTTTACCTGGAAAATCTAATTGGGTACAAGATGTCTTTTCAGGGGAGGACAGAGAAGAAAAGCTCTACTTGTCAAGAAAGCCTAGAAAACTTTTAAAATTACATTACAACAAAGAAAGTATAAAAAAGTTGTTTTCAGTTACAGGAAGAGTGATAAAATTCAGCATCATAATTTGTGTACAGTGAAGTTTATTCAAATACAGTGCTCCAAAAAAGAAAATATTTTGTTAGCAAAGTACTACACAACAAATCATCAGACTGTAAAGTAAAGAGACAACATGGTATACAAAGCTATGGGATGGAGGCATATTGAGAGGTGAAGGGAGAGAGCGTGTGAGCAGGAGAGCAGATGTATGGAGAAATAATGCTTTCATGGAGAGTATAGTTTCTTGTAAATTGCATAGAAAGTAGGACAGGAAAGGAGTTAGAGACAGCAGGCACACCTCTAAACTGTTCAGATTTTCATGGAGTGTTCAGATTCTTCCCTCCTATTTTTGCTCTGTTCCTCATAAAATTAGTGCTATTCTGGACAGAATTCACTAAATGACAGTCATTTGAGTTTCAGACTTTATATCTGTCAGAAAATGCATGGTAACACAAGACCTTTTATTCTCACAATGTTTTAAGTTTATAAGAGCAGTATTTAAAATTTGCCCCGATTTTTGGGGCTTTGTATCCCCATTATTTTTGGCTTTGTCTAGATTTTTTTGTGCTAAGAGGTTGAGATGTATGACAGCAGGTGAAGTATGGTGAAAAACTAAAGGAGGTGTGGAAGACAAAGGCAACAGAAATGGAGATAAAAAAGTAATTTACAAAACACAAAATAAATGTTATGACAGTGTACATTTTGTATCACAAAATAATATCACAAGCCCACTTCATCTAATTACTTTGTGATAGATGAGTAGTAGTTGGCACAGAACTAGGGTAACCTGATATAAGGGAGGTATATTGGGAGATGCAATATTCCTTTAGATTCAGAATGAGAAGTGATACTTTAAAATGTGAGAGTTTGTACTGTACTGTATATAATCACACATATGTTAAAATAAAAGAATAGATAGTTACTCTAGTGTGTTAAGCTATCTATTGTCCCATAGTTGGCACTCTTCACTTTTGCTTTTCTATACATTTTCAGGTGTTGCACATGCTACAAAAAAGATTTAGCTATGTTGCTGAATATTACCCAGCCAGAAAATTCAACTTCAAGTTTATTACAGTGTGCTTTTTTTTCCACAAAGAATTTCACAAAACATGAAAGCACACGAGTAACCAAGTAAAATAAAAAAGTACTGCAAAACTGAAACAAATCTACACAGGAAATTGTCTCAAGTGCAATAGTTGTACAGCAGCATAAAGCTGGTGACAATATTATCTCTCACTGCAGCAGAAACTGAAAAAACAAAAGCTGGTGACAAGATAATTTAACAAATATCATAGGATGCAATAAACATAAGTTATATCCTATTTAAGTAGTCATTAGGATTCCCAACATTCAGGCAGTCACTCATTATCAAAATGTCCCATATTTCATAATTAGTGATAAAACAGCCAAATGCTGATAGGAAATAGCAACAAACAATTATCAACAATGCATATAAAATGACCATAAATGAGCTGTAAGCAGTCACCTGAGAAAAGTAAGTCTATATCAGTCAATAAAACAATCCCCCAGATTTAATAAACTCTGTGTAGGAATAGCATTATTCCTACATGGAGTGAATGGTGTATGTGTCTGCCTCTCCCTCTTGGCAGCGTGTCTTGGATATTAATGAAGGCACGCTACTGAGGGGGGAGCCATTTACACGGATACTGAATGAATGCTCGGGGGTGTGTTACGGTGCATGCAGATTTGTAACACACCCACTGCACTCTAAAAGTGCCGTATGGCTCTAAAACAATAAAGAAAGTGTCCTTGGATACTTATTTAATAATTTAAAGTGTAATGTCATGTAGAGGGTGTGTTTCAGTATCCGTAACACACCCCCTGCATTGTCAAAGTGCTGTACTGCACTAAAACAATAAAGAAAGTGTCCTCGGACATTTATTTAACAATTTCAAGTGTAATGCCACATAGTGGGTGTGTTACAGTGACTGTAACACACCTCCTGCATTGTCAAAGTGCCTTATGGCACTAAAACAATAAAGTGTCCTCTGACACTTATTTAATAATCTCAAGTATAATATTAAGCAGGGGGTGTGTTACAGTGACTGTAACATACCCCCTGTACTGTCAGAGTGCCATATGGAATGGTAATTAAATGTTATTTTCCTTATTATATGTATTTGTTAATTTTTTTAATGTCTTTTTCTTTAAAGTTTATGTGTAGCTGAGCGGGTTTGCATGGCACAGCACCTTGCTCAGCAGTGCTTAAATGTATGGAAAAGTTATATAGAAATGTATGGCTGAAATCTTCACAGCCAAGTTAGCTGAGTGATGAGAGTCATGGCTCTGTGTGCAATAGGTGCACATTTCAAATACCCAAACAAACCACTCAGCTTTTACATGGGAAAGCATTTTTATATTAATTTTTATTTTATATATGCATGTAGTTATTGATATTTGTTAACCAGGGTAGTGTAGCTGCTGCAGAATCCCAGTGTCAGTGGAGATATGAGGTGTAAACCACCATTTAAGCACAAGTGTCGATACAGTACAGTCACACCCCAAGGTAACGTAATGAAAGCACATAGGGGTAGGTCATGTACAGTAGAATACATACACTTTATAATAATGTATCAATAATGAGTAATTAATATCCATTTTTTTAAATGAAAAATCTTGTCTGCCCTTAGCTAATTTTTGCTAAGCACTGCTAAGCCAAGCCAACAGGACCTGTCTGAGCAATACTTAGCAACGCTTAGCACTGCTTAGCAATGCTATCCAGTTTGAGAATTGCTAAGCAGTCCACTTCTAAGCAGTCCTCAGCTGAGCTAAGTGGATTTGTGCATGGCTAAGCACTGCTAAACATTTGCCACTTTAAGCACTGCTCAACTAAGCTTAGCAGGTTTGTGATCTGCTGAGCTGTGCTTAGCATTTTTAAAAAAGGTCCAATGGTGGCAAAGGGTGGGAAAATGGCCTTATTTAAACTGCACAGGTGAGAATGCAGAACCAGTTAGTGTGATCTGTGCAGGAAATATGGCAGGTGCTGGAGAGGGAGCACACTTTTGGGCACAGTGCTGGGGCATGTTGGAGTCCATGGTCATGGCTGAGCTCCTTATTAAAAACCATGATCACAGACTGTTTTAGGGTCAGTACCAGGGCTCAGAATACAAGTATGAGACCTGGGACAGTCTGGCACATGAGCTCACCAATGTCACCAGAATCCCCCACACTGGTGAGCAGGTCTGTCATCATTATGATGACCTGAAGCGAAGGATGGGGGTGCTCTTGGCCCAGTGGATCCAAGATGCTCAGCCCCAGATTGCCCCAGACATTTGTAAGTATATCAACTGGTGATTTATCAAAGTGTGGTATGAAAAACTGATAAACACGTATGACAGCTGCAGAGGAGAGGGCTCGTAACACTGACGCCCACACTGGGCATTTGGAGAGGCTGAGCCTACAGTGTGGTGAGTACAGATCTTGCAATATATAGTACAATAAATAAGAAAGTGTAATTGTCTACTGCCATTAGGTATAGTGTTCTGAGTGTACTGAATAAATGTGTTGTTAAACCTACATTGATATAAGTGACTAATGAAAGCAGCAAACAAGCTACTATTGATGAAGGATAGGTGATACTGTAGTAATAATGTGTAGGAATGACATAAGTACATACAATATGAATTCTAAGGATCGATCTGGTAATAAAGTACACTGAGATTGTTACTGTGAAGGTAATAAATGGCATTCACTCTTCATCTACATGATATGCAGTACAACTGAATTTCAAATTTTGAATGTAATAAGCAATTGTGTCATGTCACCCTCAAAAAAGTTACTTCCACAAACTGTTGTGTTTATTCTGGTCTGTTGTTGAAGACATACAATTGTACATGTGCTTCACAGCAAATATGGCTATGAGACCATGCATTGAGTGATGTTTGGCTGATAGCCAACTGTTATGCTAAACTGTAGATGTGGAGCTGTAAAACAAGATGCAATGAAATTTGATTTATGTTCTGCACTAAGATCTGAACCTTGAATAGTAATATGTAATGTATTATAGTGTGCTTCCTGTTGCTTTGTCTTCTGTTAACCTTTGCATTTCAGCTAAATGTAGTCCTGAATGTAGATACTCTGATGCAGGCAAGTATGAGACTGTAATAGGTGGATACTGCAAATATATGATGTGCAAATGTATATGGGTCGGGTATGCAACCAGCACCCTGCTATGGTCTGTACAGATCACACATATTCACATCCACTAGGGATTCAATGTGTACACCTGCATTCAAAGTATTAATACACCGTTCACTAGCTATCTATCATGCATGAATCTCATGCATGTACGTTCAACTGTCATTACAGGCTTCTGTGACACTCTACTTATATTACAAGATCAGACTTTGTAACCAAGTGAATTTTAGGCAGAAATCAGTCAAGCAACCAACAACAGTGGCCCAGTAGCTCAGTGTGATATGAAACAGATATTTTGTTCATTTTTGTAAACACAGATCACAGTTTCCAGGGACTGGTACTAAGAAGTGTTTATAGTTATTCAAAAGTAATCCTGACTATTTGTAGAAACAGTCAGGTAGTGTTAACAGATATTTTCTCCACACGGCTTACAGGTAAAGAAATGTTTGTATTAGCTGTATGAAGGGTATAATAATAAACTGTGTACAAATGTACTAGTGTCCAACCCCATTCCTACAAATGATAGCAGGATAGGTATATATACACCATGCACTCTTCTCGATACATGTCTGTCAAGTGTCATGCTGTCATGGCTAGTGATCACTGTTGCCAAAAACCTTAGAGACAGATATAAATCCAGTTGAAGTATGTCAGTAGCACACTCGCGCAACATCACTGCAAGGTGCACCTTGTTAGTCATTTCTGTAACCCTGAGATGAATGAGTCCCTTCTAGTTATGTACCTAGATTTCTCACAGCTTGCCCCATACCATTGCATGTTGACAGCTTAACAGGTATGTATGTGCTACTGAAGCTATAGGCCACAGGTAGATTTAAAGTAAGGGTAAACCTGTAGAGTATTAAGCAGTACTGTTGAGAAAACTATAGCCTCTACAGTTGCTAATGAACTGTTTTTCTCTTCCCCACCCCTTATCCGCATCACTAATTATTATTCATATACTACAGGTATGTTGTTCACAAAACCTAATGTTGGGACTTGTGTTGTTTTATTGTTCATATATTTTAATGGTTGCATACTAACATACCTTGCTCAAATTCCACTGTTGGTGGCCTGTTGCTGCAACTGTTACTGGCATGCTGTTACAATAATGACTGTTATTCCAGTTATGCATGTGTTCCATTTGATATGCATTTTATTTCAATTCTGTTGTTCTGGGTTAATTGGAGCACACATACATGCTGTTATAACAAATTTTGAAATGTATTGTTCAAGACTAACCAATACACTTTGACAAACCTCAACACCATAGCATGTTTGAGCAGGCCGATCCCATCTGTTCCACCTGTCCCACCTCACCTGGCTGTGGCACCAGGGCCCATCACATCTGGGAGCCAACCTCAAGCTGCCTCCTCTGCTGGTCCTGCACTACTCTCAGATGAAACTGCTTCAGGGGACAGGGCTCTTCCTCACTCTGGGCATGGGAGTGGAGAGGACCCTGTCACCCGACACCAGTTCCAGGGTCATCCAGCAGGATTTGGATGACCACCTGCACCAGATAGAGGGCAGACTGGCACACCTCAAATGGCAGGCTGGCCCTGGTGTCCAGCCCCCAACACACCCACCTTCAGGACCTTGAAAGGGCAGTGGTGACTGCCCATGGGTGGGGACCTCAGTCCCACTATTTCCATCTGGGAACATGTGGTCTTCTGATTCCCAACCACCCTCCCCGTCCAAGCTGTTTACACCCCTCATGTGTCATACACCTCCCTCTGCTGTCTTGTCTGTCTGCAAAAGCAACCTCTCCTACCCAACTTACCTCCCCAAATGTACCTATAACCCTTCCCCAACATCCAGTTCTCACCTTTAAAAAAAATGGGTATATGTCCCCCCAAAACATTCGTCCCATACATGGATCTCCATTTCATCCCCACAGACACTGACATTAATCAATTTCCTCATTAATTAATCAACAAGTTTATGTTGCCCACACCCCTCTGTGTGGGGTGTGAGGCTCTAAATTCTAAATTGTCCAAATTATGCACAGCTGTTGCTGCACAAGACATGGAGAGCTACGGTCCTTTGTTACACCCATCCTGCACATCCCTAGCTGCCTTTCATAATGTTTTCCCCCTGCTTGCCCCCATTTCACTACTTTCCTATCTCCCCCTTTTTTATCTTTTTTTGGAAATAGCATGGGTTTAAGCAGGAATAAGCAGAGCTAAGTGAAGCTAAGCAGAGGTACGCACTGCTTAGCATCACTTAGCTTCATGCAAAACTGCACAAATCTGCTTAAAACTGCTTTAATCACTCTATCTAATTCAGGCACTGTTCTGCCCAGCAACAAAATAACCAGCGCTGGCAAGTCTCAACCCCAGGACCCTATGCATTACAGTCAGAGCAATGCACCATTAAGCCAAATCAGCTCTGGGGAATTAGGACTGCTTTTAGAAATATATCATGCAGTACAGTCATGTAAAATTATGGAAAAAAGGCACCACTGCCAAGTGTTGCACCCAGGACCTTGTCAACTACAACACAGTGCATTACATCAGTAGGGCAACAGAGCTCTGGAGATTAAGCAGTGTTTTTACAAACATATCCTAATTACCAGTAACACTGTACTCCTATATATACTTGGACAAATCACAATGACCTTGGGCTAGGGTGAACACCTGTCCCACTTTGCAGTCCCTCTTTGGCCAGTTGTGTCCTACAAAGAAATCAAAACAATGGCAAATGTCCTGAGATGTTAGGACAAACATATTTCCTATACTTTGTGTAATAGTTGCATAAAGCAGTTATTCTGTATCTGAAACATCTAAATGTTATACGAAATAAAATAAGCAACTAAAATGCTACAAGAATAAGCTTTTATTTAGGCAAGAAAATGAAGTTATGTCCTTTGTACTGACTGTGGGTATGTTTTGCCCCACAAAATCTGATGTTTTCATCAAACGTGTCCCACTTTGGCCATTTGAAGAGGTGGCACCCCTAACTTGGGCCTCTGATGCAAACAACAAACCAGTACACAGACAAATAAATGATGCTGGATGTATGGGAGGCCAACAATATCAGCTAGGGCTGACAAATGCACAGACTGTTGCTGAATGAACACAGTTGTGCCCCCTACTTATGGCAGGGTTGCCGTAAAACCTATTCTGTGTCCTGACATACTAGCAATGCAGTGCAGATTGGGGTTACAAACCATGACAGACAGCTCAGTGTCACACGTCATACCCATCTGAACACACATGTCCATGCCAATCATGTGTGACACACTGTATGCATACACATATATCTTACATATACACCTGACATACTATGATACCTTATTAGTAATATAGCATATAATATATATTATCATAATATAATATGATAATATATTATCATGATATATATAATATATTATCATCAGCATTTATTTGTCTATGTACTTCCCTTATTCCCCAAATCAAAACCAGAAATAGAGCCTGGGCCAACTGGAGATCAACTAAAGCCCCACTTGACCACTTAAAATATCGTCAACTCAGGAATGAAACAAAAAAAAATACATTCTACTAGATAAAAAAAAACATCTACCAAAATCTCTTACAAAAACACCAAAACAACCCTCAAAAGTTCTGGGCAGGCTTAAATCAACTTCTTCACCCAGGTCATTCTGCCACCCCAATCCCAGCCAACCACACCCATTGTCCCCCAGAGACCATAGCTGACACTTATAACAACTTTTTCACTGAAACAATCCAATCCCTAGCAAATCAACTAACTTACAAAAACTTAAAACACACCTCTAATTTATCCACTAACAACCCCCAGTTTAGCTTCCAACCCATATCCAGATGTTTTATCAAAACGCTTATAAAAAACTAAAACCCACCACCCTCTCTGCTGACCTCCTCCAGGCAGAGTACCTACGAATAGCTGCAGATGCCATTGCATTTCCCATATCTATCCTGATCAACAGAACCTTATCCAAAAGCACTATCCTCTCCCCCTGGAAAATATCCCACTCCATAAAAGTGGAAGTTATACAGACTTATCCAACTATAGACCCATTGCCATTCTTTCCCCACTAGCCGAGATATTGGAGAAATGTGTACACAAGCAACTAATGCAATCCCTTACACATAATAACCTGCTATCCAACTCCCAGCATGGTTTCAGGCCTCACCATAGCACCACCTCAGCCTTCCTTTCCTTTACTAATGCCATAAACCAAAATAGGAATGACAAATGGCTATCCTCCGCACTCTTTCTTGACGTATCAACAGCCTTTGATATGGTCAGCCATGAACTTCTCATTCTTTCTCTAAAGTCAGTTTCCCTTAATAAGCATGCAGTGCAGTGGTTCCAGTCCTACCTGACTGGTAGGCAACAGGCAGTATTATGGCAGGGCAAGCTGTCCAGCCAGCTACCTCTCACACTTGGTGTCCCGCAAAGCTCCATACTAGGTCCACTACTCTTCTCTATTTTCATCAACAACCTTCACACTGCTATCCCTAAAGCTACCTTCATTCAATACACAGATGATTCCACTCTGATCTGCTCAGCCACCTCTCCATCAGAACTGCAAATCTTAACCCAGGATACATTTAATAATATTGAAAACTGGCTCACCAACCAACGCCTACTCCTGAAACCCAATAAAACCAAACTTCTACTTTTCACCCCAACTAGTAGATCCACCACACTCTCATTCTTTGTCATGTCCAACAATGGTACCATTATCTCCCCAGATTCCCACATCAAGCTTCTAGGGCTTATCATAGATAATAATCTTAAATTTGACCTGCAGTTCAACAAAACAGTACAGACCATCAATAAGAAATTCGGATCACTGTATAGAAATAAGACATTTTTAACTCCACTGGCTAGAACTGCAATCACCCGATCACACCTACTCTCTACTCTTATGTATGCCTCACCTGCACTCTCAAACCGCAACAATTCAGAACAAACTAAGCTCTCCCATAGCTACAGCCATATTGCCAGATTTGCCACTGGCTCCACCTATAGAACCCATCATTGCCAGAACCTGAAACAACTAGAGTGGCTAGAACTGCCCAGCTTAATTCAATTCAATCAACTCCTAATAGCGCACAAAATTCTATACAACCCTGAGGATACCCCTCACTTACAAATATTATTAAGCCATATAGCAACTTGAGATCCCTACGATCAGCTAACAAACTACTGGTCCAAACCCACAGCGCTAACAACTCTGCTGGTGAATCCCTGTTTGCCAACTTTGCTGGCAAAACCTGGAATTCACTGCCAAACCATATAACCCTTCAATCCTCCATAAGTCTCTTTAAAAAATAACTCAAACAGCATCTCAAAGCAAACTGGCTTTGCCCATGCACTTACCCTGATTAAATCATAAACTGAAAGCATAAGCTGTAAATATCGTAGCATGTAATTTACTTAACCAAGCTTTGTTTCCAAACCAAGCTATGTTTCCATTTCTTGATGTCTTTTTGCTTAAGATTGTGTCAGACCATGAGAATTTGTGAGTCCCTGTGTGGGAACATTACTAAACCTCTGTACAAAATACGCTGTCCTACATTTTCTAGTGTTATCTAATGTCTTATGTAACCTATGTAATATTGTCTACCTGGAGCTTTTCTCCCCGGGCCTCTGCTGAAAATGGACATATATCCAGTGGGATTATCCCGGTAAACAAATATAAAATAAAATAAATAAATAAATAAATTATGAATATTATATATATATATATATATACATATATATATATATATATATATATATATATATATATATATATATATATATATATATATATATATACATACATACATATATATATATATATATATATATATATATATATATATATATTATTAATATATTATATTTCATCTATCTGTTACATTCCTATCATGTGTCACATCTGGACACCCACAGTCCTGGCCCACAGCCCAGTCTGTGGCACAACAACTGCATGCATGTCAATACAACATAGGAATAACTGAGCCATGCAATGTCCAGCAAAATTGGTTGCTCCCACCACACACACTACCACCCACAGTAGCACATTAAAGGCCTACAGGGTGAGACGAGACACATTTCACAGTTATGAATATGTGTTATAAATATTGCCTAACATTCTCTGGATGGCACGATTATGTAAGATATGTACAAGAGACACATGCTTTACTTGGACTGTTATGGGTACACTCAGCCAGGCCATGCTGTGACAGTAACAACTTGCTGTCCCCCTGTGTCTTCACAATCCAGAGTCTGACTCCTTGCCAGAATGCAGCAGATGCGGTCTGCTACACATACAGCAGTATCTCCAGCTACCTGTTACAGACCTATCATACATCCAAAACACCTAAAACAGAGTATCCACATGACACCCATACATCAAGGGTTGGGGGGTGCTCATGTGAAAGGGACATGTGTCATAGTCTCCCCCTACAAATGTACACAGCTGATAGAACAGCATCAACTACAGCAGCATGCACATTCAGATAAAAAGGATGTATGACACTCACATCTACCTGTCTCCTTACTGACCCCAACAAACATTGTTCAACAATACACTGCTACAGAATCTGAAAGTCTGTTAACAATGGCCAGACATAGCATGCAAAACTGTTGACATAACACATCAATACAAACAGTGGACAGTATTTCTACCTACCCTGTGTAAAACTGTAGCTCCAACACCTCGATAATGTCCTCCTCACAGACCAGGAAAAGGGGCAAGGCCTACATGAAGGCCTTAATTATAGTACTGTGTAGCCATGACATTGGGTAATGGAAAGGCAACATAGCTGTTCTGGATGCAGTTAGAAAGTGATAGTCACAGATTGGTGCACAGGCAATCACCTGTTCATGAGCATTACCTACAAAAGTCAAGTTGTTGCTTATGGTAAACAGGTCTGAACCTGTTTACCAAAGGCAAACAGGTCTGAGCCTTTATTCATGAAGACAGACTGCGGTTCTGTAGGATACTACAACTGGATTTCTTCACTCAAAGGAGTACAGCACTATACCAGGTATGTCATTGAATGAAGCATATAATGGAATGCGGATAGGGGGGTGCAGTCATGGGAAATAGGGATTTAAACTATAGGTCTCAACAACATTGCCTGGACTGACATTTGCTGTTAGTCTGCTGCCCAGCATGTATGGCCATCCCTTATGGCTCTGTCTGCAGTGACATAGATCACAGCTCTGCCTCCTGAATCACCCCAGCAATGGTCAGTTCACATATGACTCCTAAGTTTGTTGCCTGTTGTACAATACTGACAGTAAGAACTAGTGGATACAGGTGGCATATGACATCATGTACTGTCAATGAGCCCCTTTCAATCTGTGAATGTCATACAGGCTTAGTTCAAAGACTGTACATGTGTCCCTCACCATTAATGAGGTACTCTGGCTAGGTCACTGTGTACTCCACATCTGCACCTCATTGCCTGATACATATGACTAGCATACCTGGTGACCCCTTAAAGCAGGACAGCAGGTTATAGGTACTAGTAGTGGGGGGACACTGTCTCTGGCTCAGCGGCAGTGCATACATACTGAGCATACAATGTAAGGGAATGCATACAGTACCAGATATTCATACACCATTACTGTGTTGCTAGGGGTCTGCCATGTCACAGACACATTCCCCAAACTCTTGGGACAACCATCATGTATTGTCCAACTGGTGTCTGGAAATACACATTTATGTGTCAGGGCGTCCACATCTATGAGGCACATGTACACATTCCGCAAACATCTGGGTACTGCAGATGTCAGACAGCTATGAGTTGGACACACTATACCACATATGCACTGCTCTCAGTTATTGTGTGGCACAGATGTTGCTGAAATATCCACATGCACTTGTAGTACCATTCACCTATTTTTTCAGATGTAGGCTGGATGACATGGTGCTAACATGCTGCCCATAGGGGACAACCAGAAGTCAATGACAGTGATGGGTGTGGACACATAACAACACAGTCTGTCACACCACTCAGGTGATATCTGCTAGTACTGGTGCTATAACACATTACTAGGTCATGGGGCCTGAGCAGCCATATGGCTAGGCCAGATGTTAACCCATGTGTATGCAAGGCAGCACCCGATGCCCCTGTCCACCAGGGACACAGGCTGTATCCCAAGGGTGTATGTGCAGTTAACCATCCAGTTATCCAGGCTATGCCTACAAAGGTGTACATAGCTACACTGCCTGATGAGAACAATGTGCCCATTCCACCGCAGGCTGATTGTGTGGGACACACATCTGAGCTGCCAACAAGGCCATTTCATGTCACACACCAGGTTGAGGGTGTGTGTGTGTGTGTGTGTGTGTGTGTGTGTGTGTGTGTGTGTGTGTGTGTGTGTGTGTGTGTGTGTGTGTGTGTGTGCGTGTGTGTGTGTATTAACAGAGTGGAAAATTACTTGCACTTGTACAGCAGTCCGAGCAATGTGGAGTCCATGAGTGCCTTGCATGCCACACTGAGGTTACCCATGAGGATTATGCATGAATCCAGGTAAAGGGTTGGCCTTATGGCCTATCTCTGTGAGGTGCATGTGTGATGGCCTGATATTCCCTGTTGGAGAACCTCTGTGATGTCTCCAGCTGCTGCATGTGCTGTGTGATGTGACCGGCAAACAGTGAATTAAAGACAGTAATGGTCCTCATTCTGTGGAATGCAGGGATGTTTATACCCCATGCCTCGTGATAACATACCCTTATGAATGACATGGGCCACTTAGAAGGTTCATCTTACAGTGGAAGCAACATTGTGTTGACATGTCATGTTGCGAAAGACTTGTGTCCACAGCACACTCATGACTGATTGCATGCCTAGGATGTTGTTTGTACTGTCATAATATGTGGTGATGTCACTCTCCCCATAGGGGTTCACACTGCATCCCCTGGTATGTGGCCTGAGGCCATGTGCCTGGCAATGGTCATGTATCTGTGCGAGACCCTCCTAGGCAGATGTCCACAACAGTTGGGAATACGGTGACTGCACACAGCAGACATGGTCAGATATAGGCTAATTGCTGTTACATGCACCTCAGATGTGTACATCACACATAACAGAGGCCCAAACACAGAACAACAGGTTGCATACCTATGTATGGGCGAACCACATGAGGTGCATTTCCCTATGTGGAATAGGTAGTTCATGTCAGCGCACTGGTGTGCTACCCCTATGGTAACATATGGTGTGATGCATATTTGGCAGTGTTATATGTATGATGGCTAAGAGGGCTATACTGTCACATAGTTTGTCCAGCTCAAGGTAGGCATTTTGCAGTGTCACCCCCCCCCATCCACAGTATTTGGTGACTGTGTCATCGAGGTCACATTTGTGTAGCAGACATGAACCCTTCCTTGACAAAGCCTAAGTGTGCATAATGGAGTGTGTCCAGGTCACACATGTCCTTGTTAATGGGGGGGGTCACTTGAAACTGTGCTATGGCCTTGCAGAATAGCCCACTTAGGCTGATGTGTCTATCATGTGACTGAGTGGTGGACAGTCCACCTTAGTCTAAAGGGGTGACAGTGGTCATCCATGAAACGGATGGGACAAAGGCGGTAGTCAGAACCATGACAGTACCTGTTGGTGAGAGACAGCAGTGTGTATACAATATGGCGGAGTCTGTCGCCTGAATCAAACATAACTATGACCATCCACATACACAACCAGGTCAGGGGCACACCAGTATGTCTCGACTGGAATCCCCTATGTGTAACATGTTTGACATGGGCTGACGCCTGTGTGGCTGTGGGCACAAGTGTGTGGCCATGTATGTTATGTGCTGTTTACGGCTGTGCTGTTCATGTGTGTCTTTGCCTCAGAGATCCCCTTTGTTTGTGGATGTGTATGTTGAGGACCACTGCAGATGTTTGTGTGTGTTATGTAGGTGTGTGAAGTGCACTGATTGTGTTGACAACCTGTATGGGGACAGATATGCAGCACTGACAGGCAGAGAGCATGGACTGCAGGTTCCTATAGCCATTCCAACTTTCAGACAGTGTGTTCCTTGGTGGTGTTTGTAGATGGCTGTCCATCCAAGTACATGAGGCAAGTGCTACACAGTGTCAGGACATCAATATCAACCAGACTGGCTGGGGAAATTGTAGGACATTGTCTAGCCTTATATTCCAGAAACAGATGGAGGAAGACAGGCCAGGGAGACCTAAGGTGTGGGCCTACAGACCAGGGGATTACTAATACAGTAGAAGGCTGACACCACAGCAGGCAATGTAGATAGCCTATGACCAAGCAGTAATAGGTGCAACAGCTACATGCAGTGCAACACCTCATAGCACATGCAGTAAGTAGCATGACACATCAGGATCGGGGAGCAACACATGCTGTAATGGCAGTATGTTGCCAATACCCACAGGCATACTGTGCTGGCATATGGTGGGGGGATGATGTGGGAGGTTAGTGGTGGATAGTGCTGGCAATAGTGGATGTACAAGGTCTGTACATAATGGTGAGCAGTGTATGCAGTCCTGTGATGTGTTCTCCTGTTCATGTCTTTCAGGTGGGATGTGCAGAAGATGAACCTCCTTCTTCTCAGAAGCTGAGACTGCTGCAATCATCGATGCCCTGAGACTCCATCACCAGGTACTTTTGGGAAGGAGCCACCAAAACCTGCAACAATGTGCTGCCCTGTGGGCAGAACTGGTAGCAACAGTCAATAATGTGGGCCACCAGGACAGGAGCTATGAACAGGTCCAACACCGTGCCACTGATCTCATACACCATGCACAGCAAAGGCCTGCAGCTGAGGCCAGGGACAGTGCTGGCACAGGTGGAGGGCCTGCTACACAACCACCACTCTCAGACACAGAGGAGTTCCTGGCAAACCTGGCATCACCCACCAGCTCACAGGAAAGCATTGGTACATATGTCGTGGAGGTGGGTGGCACAGAGTCCACAGCCGAGGACCATCCAGGTAAGCCTCCAGTAGTCATCATGTTAATACTGTAGCATTCATAGTGGCAGCTTCTGTATACCTGTATGCATATGTTAGGTCAATCTGCATCTGTGGTTGGGGTCTTATAATGCAAACATGTGCACACATATTGTGAATGTCAGCAATTTGGGTAGTATCAGAGCTTGTACTGTACATGTTGATAAATGCACATATTACCTTGTACTATTGCCGTATGTGTGTGTGTGTGTGTGTGTGTGTGTGTGTGTGTGTGTGTGTGTGTGTGTGTGTGTGTGTGTGCTGACAACATCTTTCCCCCACAACATCCAACAGCTTGAATGCATATAAAGAATCAGCAAGAATATGGACACAGCTGTTGCTCCACAAATATAGAGATCAAGTGGCACACACAAACTGCCACCACCCTGGAGAAGGCTTTCTCATGTTGCTTCAAAATCATGATCCTTGTGTAGTTGAAAGTTACTTTTGATCCCTTTTTCAATAAAGAAATTGTTGTACTAGAAGACAACAGTGACAGATGTGCACTGTGATGTAGGAATGATATCTATTGGGGAACCACAAGGGCAAGTAGGAATGCTATCCACTGGGGAATCACAGGGGTTAATAAAGTGACCAGTACTTTTTATTGCCCAAGTGGTACTATGGAAGGTTTGGAATGAAATGTATACATTTTGCTGACACAAAATTTGCAACAGGAATGATGCATAATAAGGTGTAGACATGTCTCAAAAGGAACCTGTCAAGATTAGAGCAATGTCTTTTGGCTTTTTCCAGTTAGGGGTCACCACAGTAGATCACGAGTCTGCAGATTGATTGGCAGTGGTGTTTGCATGGTATCGAGTTGATAGCCTGGCGTCCAACCTTAAAAGAAGGCACATGCACATGCACTTACCTGCATATCTTTAAAGATTCACTTGACCACAGGAAGGACACACAGACTCCACACAGAAGGCACTCCAGCTGAGAATCGAACCAAAGAACCTCTTCTGTGAGGTGACAATGCTAACTGCTGCACCACTACGGCCTCACTTGTCATGATTATAGATATAGTCTAAAACATTACAACTTATCTTCAATGCAAAATAAATGCTAAATAGTGCACTTGGGAAGAAATAATACTGAAAAGTAGTGCTCAGTTAAAGGACAAAGAATTGCAACAGCAAAAGTGGAGTAACTTGGGGGCTGTCATTTTGAATGACATAAAGGTAATTGAGTAAAGTGGTAAAGCAGTAAGGAGTGACAGACTTATCAAAAGCAAAAAAAAAAAAAAAAAGATGGAAGCATTTGATAAGCAACCATGTTGATTACTAGTTTCAGTTTAGAAGACCTCATTTTCACATGCAGATGGCTAAGATGGGACCCTTGACTGACAGGGATGACAAAATAGTAAATGATCTTCAACATCATCCTACTTAAACATGAATTAAAAACTTAATTCGCACAATCTTCAAAATGAGACAGAATGGGGATTATAAAACTTTTAATTGCCTCAAGTGAAATCAAAGAACAGGTACTTGTTTTAAAAAGAGTGAGTGTTTATTTATTAACTCTCGAATGTCATGGTAACAGGCTATTTTAGGTCTATGAGACACTGCAGTAAAAAGAAAACCAAGACATTATTATTTGTAGCCACTTCCTTACATACTTCTCAGTTGACTTCTCTGCAGGCCATTTCTGTCTCCAGATTCTCCTCATCTATGATAGGATTGCTCAAAGCCTATAAGCTATCTGGGAAATTTAAAAAATAACTTTTCTAACTTCAAGGAAGGATGCACTATATGCTGTATACTATATTTAAACTTTTCACCATGTGGTATTACTATTCATTTTTAGGAAGTGGTGATTTAAGAGGTATCAGCCAGTCAAATATTACTTTGGATACATCTTGTGATCATTATGTTTGATATACAAGCATTTGGATAATGCATTTTATACTCGATGATGTTCAATTGCTATTGAAAACTTCTTTTTCACATATTTTGTTGTACTCCTGCTTAGACGAATTTTGAATACTTGTTACTGCAACTACTGTTGGTGTGTTCAACTATTATTTTATAAAACGTAATAAACATATGTATGACAAAAAATACAAAGTGGGCTATTTACAAAAGAACCAAAGAAGTGTTTTCATGTATTAAAAGGGTGGTATTCAGAAACTTTAATGAAGTGATTGTTTATTAAATAACTTAAACAGAATTCAAGAATGTATGTTACTGATATGAGTCATTTTTATGAGACAAGAGAAAGTTAAGCTGATGGTTAATTACATCCCACAGATTAGGAAAGGAAGCATGTGGAGTAGCTGGGATATGCAGTCCTTATCTGCTATCAAAGTCTATTGTATATCTGTTTCAAAATGCAAAAAATGTACATAAAATACAGGAAATATTCTAAATATATTACAATAGACGTTTTGTGTAAATAATTTTGTCTATTATATGTGTCACTGAAATGGTTCAAAAGTTGTATTTATTGATTAATTAATTATTTTGCTTCAAGAACTGTATTTTTAATGAAGAACTGTACAGATCAGGTTCATCAGTCCAGAACCTGTTTTTGATTTGAGAAGACAATTAATTCTAAAGAGATAGAACTTGGGAAGGAAAACATTATTGCCTGATTTAACATTCATTCATTCTAAGTATTGCTAAATTATTAAGCATTTGATAGAAACATAGTTTTCTAGTAAATGTCTTAGCCAATACAGACAGATCACAAAAGTAAAGTCTGCACTTCTTTTAGGTTCTTATCCAGTTACAACACCCTCAGTGGATGGCAGTTATCAATTGCTAGGCAGATATCTGTGTCCCTTCTAGTAGCTCTTGGAGGTGTAACCTCTATGTTTTTATAATGACATGCTTCACAATTTTCTCCTTCATTTCACTTGTTAAATTGTAGATAACTATTTAATTTGTGCTGCATTTCAATGATGCAAGATGACTTTGGTCAGCTTTGAACACACTTCAGTATGCCATAAATAGACTCTTGCAGAATATGCCACAGCAACACTAATTTTTGCATAGTAAAATATGGCTGCATTAAAAAATAAGATACGGGAAATTAAAGGGTACAATTATCCTTGGCACTTCACTACCATTTTTCCTACACACTGAATCCCAGTCCCAAAAAGTTTTAACTTTAAGTTGTGCATAACATTTCCCACTTAGTAACTAATGAAGCCAGGCATTCCATCACTTCCTAGTGTGGAATATGTTCTCCCTGCTATGGCCTTCAACCATGCACTAAATCTAGACCTTATTCAAAAGACTGAGAATAAAGTCCTGAAATTCACTGTCCTAAGCCACTATAACGAACACAACCACACTACCATTTTTAAAACCAACTGGCTTCTAGTTCTATCCAAAACCTCCCTACACCTTAACACATTTACATTTAAGCTCCATAATGAGCAGTATTGCCTGTCTGTTCATAACCTACTATATTTATATAGCAATACCTTAACTTTATATAATTCTTACAGGGTTGTCTTCTATAAAACACCCATCACTCTCTCTGCAGTAGAAAGTTCTTGAATATACTAGCCGCCACCTCCTGGAATGTACTCCCGAGTAACATGAAGCAGGGTTCCACCTCCCAGGGATTAAAAAAAAAACCTACAGCTCTCCTTTTATTTATTTTTATTAGAAAACAAAAATGCTTTAATCTTTTGGAGTTGCAATTGACCTCCAGTGTTGTGATATTAAATTCAGTGGCTCTTTAGTGACACACTCCTTTTGTAAATCTGACTTTGGCAGCTCCTCTCATTCTCATTTTGTTTGCTCATACTAGTGAGCACTAGAAGTTCAGATTAGGAAGGTCTTCCAGTTAGACTGTTAAAACTTCAGTTACTATCTCTTCCATATCTTCCAGCTATTAAATACATGCTGCAATACTGAGTATTAATGCGTTTTGTTCCATACTACTACTGAAATCACAAACATCTGAGCAAGCCTACCAATTACTGGTACAAACTATATCTCAGGAATCAGATTGGGATTCCTGCTTCTGTTTTGCTTCAGTTGAGAGAAGGAGCAATGGGACGTTATTTTCTAACCTTCCTAGAGACTACAAGTATTTAGAAAGTCTGTGAACTGTGTCTTAGCAGCCAACAAAGGATTAGTGATTTTGCTTTTCTCATTGTGAGAGAAGGAACACAAACGCATTTTATTTACCTATTTATTTATTTTAGTTTATTAGGGTAGTACACTGATCACAACGGACCATTTGCAGGCATCTCATTGATTCCTGACTGTCTCTGACTGGATAATATGCATGGGACCTCCCTGGTTGGATGATGTTTTTCCATTGTAGAACTAAGCTCTCTTACACTTAACTGTTGTATGTGCTATCCAGGGCATGTACCAGGAGAAAGCTGCAACAAGCCTACAGACTCATAAAACATTTGGGATAAGACTGCTTATCACCAATGAGGCCATCACCTGCTTCTTAAAAATCTATCTTGGGATTAGTGCTACTATTTTACTTCTGGTAAGAGAAGGAAAAAAAGGACAATGATTGCTCTGAGGTTATACCAGCACTCAGAGTAATTAGGTAGAAGCCTACAGGCAGCTCATCACTATTTATGATTCTTTGCTGATCTAGTTAGTGGCTATATTAGTGAGTTTTTGCTGCAACTAGTTGGCTGGCTTCTTTTGGTGGCAGAAGGATCCCAGACTAGTTGTGGGTATTACTTGTTAATGAAGCTAAATTCAAGTGTCTAGTTGGTATGCTTTTTTGAGTTTTTTTGTTGCATATTTTGTTATAAAGAAGAGAATTTACAATGATGCAGCTCGTCATGTGGAACTACAGCACACTGCACTGTACAGATGTTGGCATTTAGAGCTTTAACTTTCTCTAAACAACTTCCTCTCCCAATTCCTAGTGTCCTTTTAATTGTCAATAGCTGGACAAAGAAACTCTGGTTTGTGCTGGGTGGCACACTGCTCTTTATGTATAAACTCAGTTTAGAGTTATTTTGGACAGATAGGTTTGCACTATGTGGCACATTGCTTTTCATGTCTAGACTTAGATTGCTTGTTTTAAATAGATAGCACATCTGGTGAACTCCAAACCTCATAGGATGAACTCCTAAAATAGCTCATACTAATAAGCAGCTATGACCATGGCTCTGCAATTTCCAACCACCACTGTAGTCAAACTAGATAAAAATGGGGATCGTGAGGCAATGCAGCGATTGTCTCATGTTTTACTGACCACCATCTCCTACTTAAAACAGAGGACAGTGTGTGTGAGAGATGTAGTTATACAATATTTTTGGAGACAAAGCTCTCACATGAAGTCACAACATATAATAAGCTGTTATCAGCACCATACAACAAAAAACCAAAAAAACACCCACAGCTCAGACCAAGCACACAGACTTTCATATGTTAAGGACCTTAAAAGTAACCTAACTAAACCACAAAGGTCTTCTAAAAGTAACCTAAGAAACAGATATCTACAATAATATCATAGACACACAACACAGGTATTAGCCACCATGAAACATACATATAAGAGTTACACTGACTAATTTCAAAAGTCCATATGTCAAACTGCCATACAATTCAGTTTCCTAGTTATAGCTGAATTAATAATGAGACGCCGTGAAGTACCACTCACCCAGATGTGCAAGAAGAAGGTCACTGTTAGTTACCTAGTAGGTGCCCATATTAACAACATTATGTAAGCACTCAGGTCCTTACACCTAAAGTACACATATAACATAGTCATAGCACATGTAGGTGTAAATGACTTGAGATGTACTTTCATGGATTATAAGAAAGGAACCATGACAGAGCTCTCAGAATATGTGTCTGAGGCTAGTACAGACCCAGCCTGCAGCAACATTGCATCATTACCTAGAATTATGGCACAATATGAACACAAGATAATTATTTTCAACAACTGGCTTAGCTTCTGGTGTCATTCAAAGGCGGTACAATATACATCAGCATAGGAGGAGAGATTTTAGCTTTTTATTGGTTAATTTGTTTAAATCAGTTTGCTCATTTGCTAGTTATATTAAAAAAAAATACACTTTATGCATCGCCATTTAGCTAGGGTTAAACTATTCCTGGCACCATAAAGTCTACTCTTCAAAATTTCACTTAGAACTAGCCAGTTTTTTAGTTTTAGCACTCAAATCTGTTTCTTTGAGCTCAGCACTTGTTCAGAACTCATTGTAAGCACTAAATAAGCTACAAATTACTACAGCACTCAACATTCCTCACTTGTCTAGAGGGAAAACAGTTTTTAGTACTTAATAAATAAACACCTATCCAGGCATGTCTAAGGATCAGCTCCAAGTGTTTTCTCCTGTCTACCTGATGAATCTGGGTATCTTGGAGTAATGCAGCAATTGCCTTATGTACACAGACAACCCTCTCCTCCTACCACCCAACACTATAACCTGTAAGAGATGCATTTTTATAGCCAAACTGGAAGCAAAGCTCACTTCACCCAAGACTGGACTAGACAGTCAAGAGGAGAAGGTAAAAACTTGCACCACATCACACTCATCACATAGTCCCTCAAAACCTACACCACCAAAACACACATACCAACACAAAACACACACCTACATTTGTGGAGGCTCTCAATAAAAATCTGCTCAAGCAACAGAGACCTGCAAAGCAGAAATGCATGCAACCTCCACCCCCCAACACAACCCAAATGACACATAGCCCACAAACTCAGCGTGCCACTCAACCACAGCCCATAAGGCATAACAACGTACCCAACACTCTAGTCATAGGTGACTCTATAGTCAGGCACACTGATGTTCCACTCACCAGACTAAACAACGAGAAAGTTGCTCTCAGCTGCCTGTCAGGTGCCAGGATCCGCCACATAATGCACGCACTCAGGTCACTTCACAACAAGTACAAATATGACTCTGTCACTCAACAACAAGTACAAATATGACTCTGTCATTGTCCATGTTGGTGTAAATGACATGAGACGTACCTCCCTGGACTACATGAAAATAGACATGGAGGAGCTCTCCGATCTTGTAGCCCAGGCAGGTATGACCCTAACCCTAAGTAGCATCCTGCCATCACCCAGAATGATACCACAGTACAAGGACAAAATTATTGACTTCAACAATTGGCTAAGCTTCTGGTGTCATTCTAAGGGGATCCAGTATCTGTCTGCTTGGGATGACATGATCGGCAGACCATGATGCTTTGCCAGAGATGGCCTGCACCTGTCACCCTTTGGATTCCGGATACTGGCTAAGGCTCTAGCCACCCCTATAGTGCCTTTTTTAGGCAAGGTTCAAATGACAAATTCACCACCATAACAGGTACAAGCAAGCAAAATCTGAGGGTAATGCTACTCAATGCTAGAAGTCTAAACCTCAAAATGCATTCACTAGAGGCACTCCTTAAAATGGAGAACATCAACATCTGTGCAGTGACAGAGACCTGGTTCAAGGATCTAGAGAGCACTCCTGCATTACCAGGCTATAATTCATACTACACCTTTCGGCCACCTAACCTGGACTGAAACACTAAAGGTGGAGGCGTGTCCATATTCATTAAGGATATCCATACCTCCAGGCTAGTTGCTCAGCATAATGCATCTGGGATAATCCAAGTGCAACTAACTCTGGGCAAGACCGGAATCCAAATTGTAACTTGCTACAGATCCATCACCATGCCCCAGGATTCTCACTCCTCATTTCTTGATACACTGGAAAATATTAGGGGTACAACCCAACACCCTAATAATGGGTGATTTCAACTACTCCATCATTAACTGGGAAAACTACTCATGTAGCAACTCTTTTGCTCAAGGTTTTCTGGAATTCATAAATTTCAACACCTTGGATCAACTTATCCACACCCCCACCAGGGGCAGCAATATCCTAGACCTGGTCATTACCAACATGGGCAACTGGTGTTCCACACCAGAGGTCAATTCCTCATTAGTCAGATCTGACCACAAGCTAATCAGTCTGGACATCCACATACTGCCCCCACCCCTCATTAGGGAAACCACCGTAAAAAAAATTCTCCAAAGCCAACTTCATGCTTCTTAAGACAGAAGTGGCAAACTTCATGACACCCATGCAAATGGACAATAGAGGTACGACTGCTGGATCCTACACAAATGCACTTTATAAGCACTTACATCAGTGCATGTATTGTGCTATCCCTAACAGAACCAAGATGCTATCCTCCAAAAAAAGGAAGCCAATCTGGTGGTCCTCTGCCATAAACAAACTCTACAACAGAAGAAAGAAACTGTTGCAAAAAAGAGTAAAATCCCATGACTGGAAGAACTCACTGGTCACCCTCAGTAAGAAGCCGAGATCCCTCATAAAATCCTCCAAAGCTAGTTATGAAAACAAAATTGCCACTGATTCTAAAGGCAACCGCAAAGCATTCTATAGCTATGTCAAGAATCTCAATGGCAACACTCAGATCTGCTCTGAGTTACAGCACAATGGCACTAAATATACAGAACCAACTGATATTGCCAACATCCTGGCAAATAGGTTCAGTGCTAACTTTACCCCACCCTCACCCCCCAAAGTGCCCATCTCTATACCAGAAAAATGCAAAGTTCCTGTAATCACAGCTGCACAGGTTAAAACCACACTTTCCAAAGCCAAGAACACAGCATCCATAGGACCTGACAACATCACAGGTTGCATTCTACATGAACTAAAGAATAAACTGGCACGCCACCTAAGCACCATGTTCAATCATAGCTTCACCTCAGGCTTGTGTCCACTGAATAGCACACAACGATGGTTATCCCATTCCACAAAGGGGGAGCCAGCATGGACCCAGGGAACTACCGTCCCATTAGCCTAATGAGCCTGGTCTGCAAGGCCATGGAACACATCATCATGGAACTTATAAACAAAGACATTAGTAATCTCCAAACTCTGGACCACATCCAGTTCAGGTCTGTAAAAGGCAGATCATGTCTCCTAAACCTTATTGACTTCTTTGAAGCTTTCACCAAAGCTGTAGATGAGGGTAAGGTGATTCACACAGCCTATCTAGATCTCGCCAAGGCTTTTGACACCATCTCCTACTCTGGAATTATAGATAAACTCATTACACTAGGTATAAATCTCTATGTCACAAGATGGGTTGCCAAATGGCTCACTGACAGAACCCACACTGTGAAAGTAGCAGACTCCAAATCTGACTTCAGACCAGTGACAAGTGGACTACCACAGGGTTCAGTCCTAGGTCCTCTCCTGTTTGTTATCTACTTTTCTGAAGTACAGGCTAGCACAGAAGGTCTTTGGGTAATGAAGTTCACAGATGATTGCAAACTAGGAGCCATAATTGAAACTCCTAATGATGTGGACGTCCTACAAAAGGGCTTCACTGAGACATATGCCTGGTGTCAAAGGCATGACCTCAAGCTCAATGCCAAAAAGTGCATTGTCATCCTCTTTGGTAAAAATTCTGTACCCATGAACTACCACATAGGTGGTAGTCTACTTAACATCAAAGGTGTGATAAGAGCTCTATGGACACAGGTGGACAGTAGTCTCTCCTTTGATAATCACATCACCACAGTAGTCAGGAAATCCTTCTATGTGGCAAACCTCATCACAAAGGGTTTCTCATTCAGGAAAAAAGAGGTCATTGTTTCCCTCTACTCGTCACACATTAGACCCATTATAGAGTACAACGCCCCTTTTGGTATGTACCTCACAAGACATCTACAACAACTGGAAAGGCTGCAGAAATACCTCACAAAGAGGATTACCAGCCTCAAACAGATGCCTTACACAGACCGTCTCAAAAAACTCTAGCTTTACTCCATTGCATATTGCCTACTCAGAGGTGATCTCTGTCTAACATACAAAGCTATTTCAAACCCAGAGCTGTTGGACATGCTCCACTTAAAGAAATCTCAATCCCTCCGAGCTACACATTCTAGGGCCCTAAACCTTGTCACCACAATAAACAGAACATGCTGGAGGGATTGATTCCTATCCAAGAGACTTCCCATACTCTGGAACAAACTACCTATCTATATCAAACAGAGCTCCTCATTAGCACTCTTCAAGAAAAATCTTGATGATTGGATGGGAAATAGGAAATTCACCCTGGGGATCACCTCTGTGGCTCTGCTTGACAGGGACACAGGAAAATAATTTTCTTGGATGGTGAAAGCCAGGGTACCTTTTTGGCTAGGCTTCTATATGCCCAAGGGCTGATAGCCTATTACCTACCTATGAACCTATGTTAGACACTTCTAATTGCTTTTCTGTAGTTGACCTGCACCTCTCCCCTCAAAGCTTTTATATATTGGTTAAATCCTTGTCCATCCCATAGTGACTTTTCTAGGCAATGTCAGGCTTCTAAAGCTTCCAGTTTAACAAAATAGAATCTGAATAACAGTAAGGTACCGCTGCCAAATTCTTAGGAACCCTAACAAAAAACTCCACTCCATACAAACATCTTTATCCTGGGAAACATTGATGTATACATCATTGCAGAGACCATGTTCAAGATTAATATTAACAGGACCTGCTGGAGAGACAGGGTCATCTGTCAGAGGCTCCCCTACTCTGGAATAAGCCTCTGATCCTAGTAAAAGAGAGCACTTTACTGATCATTTTCAAGCATAATCTGGATAACTGGAAAGGAAATTGTAAATTCACCCCTGGGGTTTCACCTGCATCCTTTCTGTACAGGGGCAGCAGGTGTTGAGTCAGGTCTACTAACAGCACCATTAAAAGAGGGGAAAAAATTGGCTAGGATTGTAAGGGCCTCAAGACCATTAGCCTAATAACCTCCTATGATCCTGTGATCTTATGACTAATGAAAGCACTCCATTAGTGCATGGTTTCAGTGTTTGTCACTTGTCCAGGCCCATCAAATTAGACAAATCTATTAAAGGCAAGTGTGTCTTCCATATTCTTAAAAATGTCATCTCTAGTCTCAGACAAAATACCAACTTTGAACTCCACTACATAAAACTAACTATAAACAACCCCCTTAATTATATCACAGCTAACTATAGGATCCTGTCTGTGCCTCTTTTGGCCCACACTTCCTACCTAACTAGTATGGAGTGCCTGTATATTAAACCAAACAACATTCTCCTAGGAGACTTTTACTACCCTTCCTTAAATGGAGAGACTTATACATCTTCAAATATATAAGACCAAAGAGTTCTGAACATCAACAATACAAAATCCTTGGACCAGTCAGTCTGTACTTCAGCAAGGTGTAATAAAGTCCTGGATTTCGTCTTTATCAATATGGGATAACTTTGCTACTCATCAATTATAACTTCCCTTCCAGTCTGATAAGACTACAAATTGGTCACATTCACCATAAGACTGAAGACTTTATATTTATAGATTAAGCAAACGGATCTACTAAAACTGAATGATGACCTGGGAAAATTTGAAAGCCTCTTCCATCATGATGACCCTATTGTTCACATGGAATCTTTTACTGCCAAACACTATGCATATATAAACAGCTGCATCGACACATCTGACCATCTCCAAAATAATTACAAAATAGGCCTTTGTGGAGGAAAACGTATATAAACAATCTCTATAATAAAAGAAAATAAGTCATTGCATGCAAAAATAAATTTAAATCCCAAGATGCCAAAAACACACTTGTTAAAAAAAACAAGGAACTCTGGACCCTGATCAAATCAACCAAATTAACATAAGCTAGGTATGAGATTAAAATAAACAATCAGGTGAAGGATAACCACTACACCTTCTTTAACTGTGTTAGAAACCTAGGAAACAATGCCCATCACTGTGCAGAGCTAATAGTAAATAATATCACATACTCAGCCCTAGAGAACATTGCTAAATCAGAAGCAGACACATTTAGTTAAGATTTCATCCATCCTATCCCCTCCAGTATTCCCAAATCACTTACCTGCATTTAGACCTTCTCCAAATCTCCCAAGAACAATTCCTCAAGGTGCTGTCTACTGTCAAGAACCCTATTTCTACAGAGCCGGACAATATACCAAGCTAACTAATGGTCAGCTTGAAACATGACTTGTGAAAACCCTGCAGAGGCTCTTCAATTTCATCCTCATATCAGGTATCAGGTCTGATAAATGGAGAATAGTACAAAGATGGGGCTGCAATGTATCTAGGTAATTATAGACCTATAAGTCTGACAAGTCTCTTCTGTAAGTCTATCGAAAAGATCATGATTGAATTAAAGAGTAAGAATATAGGTAACCTACAGACTGTAGGCCTAAGACACTTTGGATTAATCAATGGCAGATTATGTCCACTTAACCTGGATGACTTCTTTGAAAAAGTTACTGTAGCAATGGAAATTAGTAAATTAGTACACACCACATATCTAGACCTTGCGAATGTGTTTGACACCATCCCACGCTCAGGTGTTGTAGATAAACTCTTCAAACTAAGTATAAATCCCTATGTATCCCATTGGATAGCAAATCAGCTCAAAAAAAGAACACAGGAAATAAAAGTGGGTGGCTCTACTTCCTCCAAAAGATGTATCTCTAGTAGTGTGCCCCAGGGTTCAATCCTTAGGCCACTCCTCTTTGGAATTTACTTCTTGGAAGCCAAAGCTAATGTTAGGATTTCTGACTAACCAAGTTTGCAGATGACTACAAACTTGGTGATAGCATAAACCCCCTAGAGGATAATACCAAGATCATCCAAGAAGACCTGCAGCTATCACATTGACAACACAACCATGAAAACCGATCCCATAGTCATGGATCTGGAAACCTGTGTTAGCAAGGAACTGTCCTTTGTTAACCATGCAACCACTATTGTAAGGAAGCCCCTTTTCATTGTACAACTTATTTTAAAAGGTATATCATCCAGGTCATTCCACGTACTCATCACTCATCCAGGTCATTCCATGTACTCATCACTCATCCATGTCATTCCACATACTCATCACTCATCCAGGTCATTCCACGTACTCATCACTCATCCAGGTCATTCCACATACTCATCACTCATTATACCAGTCACTGAGTATAATGTCCCTTTATAACAATTCATTTAATAAATGTAGAATAATTTGTATAAAACTATGCTGAGTACAGATGACTTAGGTACAGGCATTTTATGCTTTACTCTAAACATTCCCTGTGTAGAACATCTGGAGCTTTGTGCAGTCATACATACCTTAAAAGTGTGCCAGCAGGGTATATAATAAACAGAGCACTTAGAAGCTGCAGCGCTAAGGTTCTAAAAAAACACATACCTATAATATATAATAATGTGGAAACATTTAGAATACACACAAATGCTCAGTTGCACAGATATTGAGAGCATGATGGTTACTGAATTCAGAAAGAGCAGTATTTTTATTTATTGGCTGGGTACTGGCCTCTTATAAGAGGAGACCTGCATCAGTATTCATACTACTAGGTGAAATATGGCCAGACCATCAGGAAACTTCCCTGAATCTTTCAACAGGTACTAGGTGATCTTTTATATCCACCTGAACTATCACCATCCCAAGTAGATGGGACCTTGGTTTAATACACCAGCTGAAGGAAGACACACTCGGGAATGCAACATCCCCCTTATGCTGGGCTGTATAATCTGTAAGGTGCAGGAATAGAACCCACAACCTTTTGGTCTAATGGTGAGTGTACTACCTGCTGTGCCACTGATACTGTAGCATGTCATATGCATAATCTGCTGCTAATGCAAGGAACAAAACTGTTGCTGGACTGCAACACAGTTGCACTCAGTTGTAAAAGAGTTGCTCCTTTGAGTAACAAAAATTAAGAAAATTATCACAATGTTATCAGTCACATCACACATAAGAAACTCAAGCACATAGAATAAGCCAATAGGCTTTCTGTGCTGCCACTGCTTGTATCCTATGTTTTTCAATGTGTTATCACAGTCTAGGGTGTGTTAAAATCTTTATTTGTTTTGCGTGCTCAGAGTTATCTATAATGAAAATGGTAGGAAGGCTGAAAAAGAACTACTGAACTAGAAATGCAGAAATATGGAAAACAACACTGAAATCATAGCTCACAAATGAGCTAAAATGAACCTTTTATGCAAAATAATATGTGCAGAGCTATACAAGAAACTAATGTTCATGTCACAACTCATTTGTATTCCCAGAAAAGTCCAAAGTTTCATTAACAAAGTTGAAGGTGTCATTTGCTCCCTTGATGGAAGCTTGTGTTTGCTGCATATATGCTTGCCTGTTCATTATTTTATATGATAATGATAATACAGAATTAAAAAAAATGTAACATTGGTATGGAAAGTCTGCTTCTGATACAAAATGTTGAACTTTGCCCCTGTACTGTAATATCATCCTTACAAATCAATACTCATTCGTATCAGTTATCAAACTGAAAAATTCAGTGACTGCTGTGTCCTAGCCTATGCTAACACAGTTGATTGTTTAAGCACTGTAGAAAATTAGGTGAGGGGAGGTCAGTATGGTAAAACTGAAGTCAGCCTATTGTTATTATCAATCAATAACCTATTTATTTCCCAGCATTCTCATTAACCTCTGCTAGCCAATCACCATTTCAATTTGAGCAGGTTGCGCTGCCTGGTTTGCTGACTGGACAAGTCTGATTGAAAATGAAACTGTGACCTGACCTGAAGGCAGAATCCAATTAAAAGCATTTACACTTGTAGATTAATATTTTTCAATGCGCTTTACAATCCTTGCAGTGTAATTGCACCCAATAGCTGCCATCTCATTTAGAAAATGCTACGCTTGTCAGTAACATAATGAAGGATTAATTTGAGTTAATTATATTTTTAAACAATAGAATTTCTTTTACTGAAGATGAATGCATTTCAGTCCAAGCTATAGACAGTTGATTAACATCTTTTCTCATTCTGTTAAATTTACTCCCTCCACCACCAGCAGCAGCTTCCGGCATCTGCACAATAATTGCAGTGGAGGGTGGGTAATTTAGCACCAGAATAATATTTCACAATATCCTGACATTCTGAAAGAAATGCAAAGGGGGTCAATGTGTTTGAGAGTTGCACCCATTTGTTTTTGCCTTGAGAAAAGGCTTTTCACTCTGGATTTATGCATTTCATACAGACTCCTGCCTGCAGGAAAGACTGGCTTTTCTTTCATTTAACATTCTTAATTTTAAATGCTTAAAGCAATCTTATTGAAGCAAAACAAATGTGATGAAGAAAAATTTAGATTTATTTCTGCTTCATTTTTGTACCTAAATGCCTGGTATACGAAATGTGCTTGCATGCTCCTGAGATTCTGTTTTGTGAGTTTAGAAAAGTTGTGTTTATTATGGATCACATGCTAACTTGAGGGGTCCTAAAAGTTCATTGAGCACTTGCAGATCTGTCTGACTTGTCTATGACAGTCACACGAGGTACCTAGGGCTGTCAAAATCACCTCTCCGACAGCTTTACATGCATGACAGTATTTATTCTCCAGTTTGGATACTGACTGACAAAATGTCATTCTTTGCTGAAGTCCTACCAAAGAATTTGATGCTGCAGGTAAGTCATGAAACACCTCAAATTATCACCACCACTACTACAAGGAAGGGAGAGCATGCCATAATACATAATGACATATGTATGGCTAAAAAATAAGGAAAAATCTGTGCTCCTTAAGACTGGTCTTACCCACACTCTTAACAGGCTTTTACTCACATGACTAAAAGATTATAAAGATACATGCATATTATTTTTTCCTGTAGATAAAAGGAGTTTTTTTCCACATAGCCTCTAACTTTTTTGTAACCACATTTTCTACTAATCATACCTTTCAACCTCTTAGCACAAGAAATATTGACAAAGCCTAATAAAATGATGGTACAAAGACACAAAAATAGGGACAGATTTCAATATTTCTCTTATAAACTTAGAATTTGTATTAACATGTATTTTCTGTAGGATGTGCAGTCTGAAACTCTAGTATATGTTATTATTTAGTGACTTCATTCCTCTGTAATTTGCCAGAAAAACACACATTTTATGAGGGATCTACCAAAATTTGTAACAGTTCTATCAACATTTCATTAGTTCTAATCAAACATACTTGTATCAATTTTCTTTCTGTTATGTAAGGCAAACAGGTATGATTTAAGTTTCATCATGAACCCCAAATATTTATTCCTATTTTTTTTTTGCTTATGGAAACATAGTTCAGATTCTTCTTATGCTATTATTATAGTGTTTATTTTTTGCCAACTATTACTAGCCTGCTTACTTTATGATGTAAAGATCATTCTATGACATACATTAGCTGCATGGATTCTAGGTGCACGGTTCATTTTAAACAAATTTCTCGGTGCACATAACAGTAGCAGTAGCATGTGGTATGCATATGGGTGGAACATCACTTCAAACAAATAACAACTACATAGAACCAAAATGGATGTTTGCATAACAACTTCAGTGAAAATATTTTTGCAACTTCTCTTACTGAATTCAAATGAGGAGGCTGACAGACTTTGATACCTTCTAAGTTGTTTTAATTCTTTTCCTTCACTGTCATTAGATTAAGGGTGAAGAAATGGCCAGACCAAATGTATACATTATGCTAAAGTGATCTGAAAGCTTTGCAGTTCAAGTGATTGCTGGATGTGTTATATTACTAAGCAGAAATATGAGACTCCTGAAAGACATGCGGTTCACAAGTCTTTAAAATGCAGCATGGGACCTCCTATGTGTCATTTTGATTCACGTAGGTAAAGTTGCTACTATCACTGTTATTATTATCCTTATCAGCTTGGTTAGAACTGATGTTTGACATATATCCAGAGATATAATGATACACTCAGCCTGCTGGAAGCAGTGTGTCATTTTTATGTGGTGACTGAATTTGGTAAGCTGAATTTATTGTAGAAATGCCTCACATAATTAGAATTATCTGGTTATAGTACTGATTATTCCCAATGAAGGTATAAAATAAAATTGAATACTGTGTGTATGAGCACCTATGTATCCATCAGGGTCAGAATTATCATGAGTATGCTGGTATACATGACCACTGAGCTGATCAAGCCAAGGAAATTGATGGCAAAACTTTAAGCAAAATCAAATTGTTATACATATTGCTCTGCAAAGCTTTAATTTTTAGACAATTCATGAAATATAGTTTATGACAATTTGGTAGTATAAATAGATATGGAGTGGATCAGTGTTGAAATAAAACATATTAGATGATAATTTATACTTTTCAAAATGGCTAAGGGTAATCAGACACAATTCACTGCTTTTATGTGTGACTCAGAGTTTTAGTTAATGTAAATGAGTTGTTTAGTATCACACAGCATATTAAGCAGTCTGTGGGAATCAATCTAGCAACTGTGAAATAGCAAATAAAATATCTGTAAAGATACTGGGCAGGATTCATGAAGCCTCCGTGTAAGAGTTACAAGGCTTACACGGAGGCTGCAGTTAAACGGTGTGACGTCAGCATGTCATGCATATGCATGAGGGCATGCTGAATCACACCTAAGGCTAACACGGTCTGTGGAAGACAGTAGGGGGTGTGTCCGTAGGGCAAGCCCTGCAAATGGACATGCCCCCAGAAGAGTAAAAGTCCCTAAAGTAAATGCCCATGACAGAGTCCGTGTAAATGTGAATAAACACAACACAACACATGCCCCCACAGACTATGAACATAAAATGTATAAATGAACATGTTTTTTTTTTTTTATAAGTTGTAAAGATGTTTGCCTATGAGTGCACTCGTTTGCACGGGTGTGCCCATCACTCAGCCACAGTTAGCAGTCAGTGGAAAAGCATATAAGAACTAAATATGCAAAGTAAGCCAAAAAGCAATAGCATAGCGGTAGAGACGCCGGCTGAAAAGGAGGCAGTCATGGTTCGAGCCCCCACAACATCAATTTTTATTTTTAGTGAAATAAGCACGAAACAAGTCCCTGACATATATGTAAATATATAAAATTATATTTTATGTAAAATGTAATGAAATGGGCCATGTATTTTGAAGAAATGTGAGATAATAAAAAAAAAAAAATGTCAGATGTGCCTATAGCTGAGCTACAGTCTAACAAGTTGAGTACATCTGCCTGTAGGTGAGCAGTGTTTTTACAGGTTTAAAATGAGTGCCCGTAGGTGAGCAGTGGTTTAACAGGTGTAAAATGAGTGCCCGGGGTTGAGCAGCATTTTAACACGCTGAAATTGTGTGCCCATAGCTGAGCTCAGTGTAATATGCTTGCTGACAGCCAAACGGCGTGTAAGCCAGCGTGACCCGTTTACGCGTAGCTGCGCACTGCGCCAGCAAGCTAACCGACTGGCAACGTTGAGCAAGCTGCATCAAAACTGCCTTTACACAGACACACCTCCTAGCCTGTGTAGACAGACATAAAATATAAAAAGCAATGGCCAGTTTTGAACCCAGGAAACCATGCACCATAGCCAAAGTACTGAACCACTAAGCCATGACAGTTGCACTTAGAAATGCAGTAATAGCATATATATATAGGAATGAATAGAAAGAGGAGCATGACAAAGCAGGTTTTGTGAAGCTGATACAATTCCAAAATGGCCAATCACAGATAAGTGCGGGAAAAATGGCATATATAAGCCCCATAGGCGGGAATACACAGCATAACCGATTGTAGAACCAACTTGCAGCCAGGATGTCAGGTGTAGGTGAGGGTAGTTGCTTCCGAGCACAGAGGTGGGGCATTGAGGAGTCCAAATATATGGTTTGGCTCCTCGTCCATAATCATGAGGCCCAACTCATGTAGGGCCAGGTCCTGTGGGGAGCATAAAGGGCTGAGGCGTGGGACCGGTTGGCTCATGATCTCACCAGTGCCACAGGAATACCAAGGACTGGTGAGCAGGTCCATCACCACCATGCTGACCTGAAGAGACGGAAGCAGGACCAACTGATCCGTTGGATCCAGGAAGCCCGGCAAATGCCCAACGCCCCACTACTGAGTAAGTTACATCTAATTATTTATGTAAGAAATTAACCTAGCTGATATTATGGAGATGTGTATTCCAATTTTACTTTATTTATATTACAGCTGCAGGTGTCTGTTCTGCGAACCGTCAAGCCTATGGTGATAAGCTGGCACGGTTGCACCACCAGGCAGGTCAGTAATTCTCTCCCTGTAACTGTAAATAAATATATAAGTATGACAGTTATCAAAAGAGTGCAGTGTAGTCACTAATTAATAAAATGTGCAAGTAACAGTGTAAGAGGGTTTGCAAGTATTGCTTGATTACAAAATTGTGATGCAGCCTGTAATCCAAACATAAAAATGAAACAAGTCTGAAATAAAGATGTCCCACCTGTAATATAATAGTACATAACCTGCAGCAGGCTGAAAAGTACAGCTGCAGAAGCTGGGTAAAACACATGTGTGAAATATATCCCTGTTGAAATACAGAAACATGACAGAAGTGAGACTGTTGGAAAGGATTGTTATAACTACAGGTAAAACATGTCAATAAAGCCTAGAATTAAGTACCATCCTGAATTGTAAAAATAAAACAAGTGAGAGAGTGTGAGAAAGAGGTATGAATCCACCAATAAAGTAGTAATAACTCCTGAATAAAGTATACTGAAGTCAGTACAGAATGACATGAATGTGACAGGCAGAACCAAACAGTAACATGTGTTGAAAATGGTACCACAGCTGGAATGTGTGTCCCAAAATCTGGATATGTTGCTCTCAGTCTGCAATATGCAGATAGTATGGTTGTCTGAAATACCAAACATCCACAGTTGTCTATAGCTATATAAAGCAAATGTAGCAGGATGATGTAGCTGAACAGAGCCAGATATGAATGTGTATGAATAAAAATTAAAATGTATATTGATGTAGCAGTAACATTCCTATCACCAACCTGAAGTAGTTATCACATAGGAAACTGTAGGCAGAACTGTAGTGTGTATATATCTGCAGCTATTAGAAATGTACAGCATATGTATTGGTATTTGAAGTTGTTAATTAAATTTTCTTCACCCTACCCTATAACCACATATAATCCATTCCACGTGAAATTGGTATGTGCAATCACAATTAACACCCCTGGACATTTGTCCTGTTGGTTCTTACATATTTGCATGTACGTTGATGCATCTTCCCTGTTCATACATCCAAACCTGATGGCCTGTTGCCATCAATCAACCCTGCATGTTGTTGGATTGTGTATTGCTGTTCAAATTATGCATGTGTCATGCTTGCTGTTCAATGGTTTGAATATATGGGTGTTTGGTTAATGGGAATATTAATGCATGCTGTTACAACTAATTGTGAATGGTATTGTACGTTACTAACCCAAACTGTCATAACATAATGCAAAACATAGGACGACAGGGAAGGCGGGTTCCAGCGGACCCACCTCTCCCTCCTCAGCTGGCGAGTGCACCTGGCAGTAGTGCCCAGGCCGGACCCTCCTCCGGTGGCCCTGTGCCACCTGCGGGTGGAAGCACTGCAGGGGATGGGACTCGTCCCCCCTCTGCAAGTGTGGCAGGAGGAGAACATCCACTCACCCTCCGTAATGTCCGGACTGTGGTGCGTAGGGAGATCTGGGACGCTGTTCTTGGGCCCCTATGCCAGCTTGAGGCATGGGTGGCACAACTAACGGGTGTTCCTCCTGTCCGGCCTACACAGCCCCCAGCACAGCCCCGTCCTGGGCAGTGAAGGCAAAGTGGCAACTGCCCATGGGTGGAGATCTCAGTTCCACTGTTGCCATCTGTGGGCTCATGGGCTCGAGATATCTAAACATCCGTCAATTGTGTAACCCCCCCACATGTGTCATACACCGCCCCTGTATGCGTCTTGTTTGTCTTGTCTGTTAACCTACCCAACCTACCTCCCCAGCTATACCGACTTCCTGTACCTGACATACCACTCTCACCTGAAGAAAAAAAAAAAAAGGGCACTCTGTACCCACAAAAAAATTATGCCCCGTACATAGCTGCCCATTTTGCAGACATGTCTGCTGGACATGTAAACTGTCAATTACAATTGGCTGTACAACAAGTATTATTGTTGTCCTTACACCTCTCTCAGGGGTGGAAGGTTTCAAATGTCACACCAAATTACAAACATATGCACAGCTGTTGCTGATGAAGAAATGGGCAGCTATGGGCCTTACCTACATGCCTCATGCAAAACCCAAGCTTGTTTCCCTACTGTCCTACCCTCATTGTGACCCCTTTTTCACCACTTTCCTGTCTCCCCATTTTCATTTCTTTCAAAGAAATTAGCGCGGGTGTGCGCAAGAGTAAGCACTTTTAAGCAGTTGTAAGCGGGTATGCGTAGAGCTGAACGCCAGTGCGCATGCGTGAGCTCCACGCAAACCAGCACTAACCCACTTACAACTGCTTAAAAGTGCCTTAGTCACTCTGAATGACAAGGCCTGTAGTCTGCTCAAAAGTAAAATAAAATCCCACTGTCAGTCCCGAACCCAAGACCTTGGAAACCGTAGTCTGCATGACTTACCACTAAGCCATGACTGCTATGTAAGAACATTGTGCTACAATAAATATATCATGCAATAGTAGGAATGAATGTAAAGGGAATATAGGATGTGTAGTACACAAAGCATGTCATGTATATTTACTGTCAAATGTAGTGGATTTCTATAATAGTAGTATGTGAACAGAAACATCCATGCTAGTTGGTAGCTAGTAGGTAATAATGTCACTGTAGCACCTTGCAAGCCACACACATACTCACAGCAGGAAAATCACTGCCCATACCCCACAACCTCTTACAGCAACACATCCAGACTAAGTAATAAAAAATGTGAAGCAAAGGCCCCAAAACAGGGACACATTTCAAATATTGCTCTGTCAAACTTAGTTGAGAGAGTAACAGGTTTTGCATTATATTGGATGTTTGGAAGGGTACGAAGTCTGAAACTGAAATGTTTGTCACTATAGTCTGACTTGAGGCCTGAGTGATTTGCCAGAAAAAGCTGTTTATGAGATATGGACCAAAATATGAGGCCAAAATGTGGACATCCTGAAAATATCTGTACACTTGAGAGGTCTGACACTGCCATATTTGAATAGTTAAGAGCCTAGACATAGCAACAGTGACTGAGTTACAGGGATGCCCCACAGACTCCCTGTGAAATGTACAAACAGTAGGCAGAAAGGTGTTACAACACATGCAATGGTAACTATGAAGTACTGAAAGTATGCACCACTTGCATGGCAGAAATAATGTAGTAATACATATGCTCATGCTAACCCACAGTCACAACTGCAGAATACCAAACAATTTAATGGGTGTACCCCACTGATATGTACCATTCCATGAGGCAGATAAAAGATGCACATGAGAGTCTCTGGGGCCTGCTCAGCAGCATACTCAAATACCCTAATAGATGTCAAGCCCCACACCATGGCCAGACCACACTGCATGCAGTAACACCCTAGCAGATATAGCAAGCATTCCATGGTGTGAATGTACATGAAAAATAGGAAAGCCACAGCAACACACTACAGTCAAGACACCTAGCAGTCATACAAGTAGTGAATGTAAAGGGCAAATATTGAAGCCATAGCAACAAAGTGCAAGAGCCACTGCTATATACCAGTTACACCACGTCCCACAGGAAAGCACACACACCCACATCAACAGTAGTAGTAGTCTTAGGTGTCAGTGTACATACACACTTAGTACAGGAAGCTGGAGAAATGAATGGAGAAATGTTAATCTACAAGACAGCCGGAAATATGAGAGAGATACTAACCTTTACACTCACAGAACAGTGTCCACAGCATACCAGCATGGTCCCTGCCCCTAAACTCTGAAAGGGCTATGCCTATCTCACATACCTTTTTATAGCACTGTCCTGAGATCACAGTGAGAACTGCAATCAGTGCACAACTGGCTGCATGCAATTAGCAAATGCTGGCTAACAATTGGTGCAGAGGCCATCACATGGACATATGCAGATACCTACAAAAGCATGCTGTACTCCCAGTCCACGCATGCAATACTTTCATTGCACCCTTTGGAGGTAAGGAGAGAGAGACAGAGAGAGAGAGAGAGAGAGAGAGAGAGAGAGAGAGAGAGAAAATACACAAACAAAAACATTTAACAAAACCTACTAGAAAGCTGACATCTGTCAACTGGAGCAGCAGCAGGACACCGATCCAAAAGGCAACGCAAGCAGCTGTGACAAACACAGGTGATGTAAAGTAATACTTTAAAAGTCTACATACTGTGAACCCTCCATATGTGCCATTGGTCTGTATCTATATGTATATGAAGATGTGCATAGGGCAGGGGACATACAGCAACTATCAGTGAAGGCTGTACATACATATGTATGTGAGGGCATCTATGTGCACATATCAATGTAGGTTGAATGTAGGTTGTAGTGCAATGTACAAAGTAGGTTTCACAGTTATGTATGTTTAGCAGTATGTTAGTGTGTGTATATACAGTTTTGTAAACAAACATGTTGATATACCTATCTATCATATGGATACGTATGTATGTCAATATATGTATGTATATATATATATATATATATATATATATATATATATATATATACACATATATATATATAAAATATGCATATGTATACATAGATAGAGAAAGATGTAGGAATACATAGATGTAGATAGAATATGGACAAACATATATATGTAATACACACATACAGATATAGATATATGTAGATACATATACATAGACAGACAGATCTGACTATCTACAGATATGACTGTATATGACTATCTCACACTCCCCCTGTCCCACCCCCTCTGTCACTCTCACCCCCTCACTGTCACACTCCCCCCCCTCCATATCTATAGCAATATATGTACATCGATATATATATGTGTATATGTATATAGACACATATATATATATATATATATATATATATATATATAGACATATATAGACATATATATATATATATATATATATATATATATATATAGACATATATATATATATATATATATATATATATATATATATATATATAGACATATATATATATATATATATATATATATAGAGAGAGAGAGAGATTCTGAGTGAGGCACATGTGTACAGATGTATTGCAACAGGTGCCTGGTGACAAAGGCATGGAGTGAACACCAGTGTCAAAACTGGAGTACCATACCCCATTTCAAATCACCTACACCAGTAACCACCAGATATGTGATTGCCTGCCCACCACTGCATGTGTCAGGGGTGAACAGGGTCATAAATGTGTACAATAGTCCCCCCAATGATAGTCACAGTGGCACACTATTCCTGGAATACCTGTACATGGTATGTGTCAGCAGACATGGTGTGTCAGCTATGGACATGTAGGTCAGTGTACCCCTCCACACCACACAATGGCTGCCACGGTATGTACCTCACATGACAGCTACAGATATGGAGAAGGACACAGTGACATGTACGACACTGTGACAATGCACTCAAACACATTACTAATGCACAGTGACTGACAACACCACAGAGTGCACACATACTACCCACATAGAGGTTACCACTCCTGGATTTACATACTTAAGTCACACCCATGACAGATGTCAAACAACCATAGTAACACCTCACACCATCCACAACCTAAATGACCGCTGTGTGTCGTCCTTGACACCACAGTAGAGAGCACATGGCGGAGGTACAGATTCCTACCCACAGATAAGACATACCCTGCAATAAACCACACAGCGTTAAGAAGCAAGACTCCCCATGAGTACATGTCACACATACCCCTGCTGAATGTTAGTCAGATAGGTAATATGCCATATGAGTCACCCTGTGTAACTGTTTGACAGGAGCAGGTACCATCACATCACATGTGCCACAATGGTCAGGGTAGCAGAACAGTATGCTGCTGTAGTCCCAGGGGCAATAGCATATTGTATTGTATTGTATTGTGTTGTATTGTATTGGTATGTAGAGGTGCCTCCTTTGTGGAGTGGAACCACTGCTGCTGTACGCCAGTGTACAGGTACATATCCTGTAGTCAGGCTAGTGTTACATAGTACTTCTATATGCGGGTTTAGCTCCTCTTGGAGTTCATGTACCATGCAACCGGGGATACCATCAGGTCCCATTGATGCTGTGTTTTTTGCTTTTCTGAGGGCGGCTCTCACCTGGACTTCTGTGATGACAGGGAGGTTACATTCAGCTGGGATAAGTATGTCTTTGTTTGGGGGAGAGGGAGGGGGGGAAATTGCACTGAACCTGTCTGCCACAATGTTGCCAATATCTGTGGGTTCAGTGAATTATTTGTTGTTGTGTACTAACTATGAGCATATTGGAGGGTTTCTGACCAGGTTTCTAACATAACAGAAGAAGGCCTTGTGGTTATCTATAGTGTCCTGGGTGATTTCCCTCTCAAAGTTGCCCATGGATGTTTGTATGAGAGAACATAGGTCTTTACTAGTGCTGATCAGACATGCCTTACCTTTATGGAATTATGCTCTGTCTTGCAGTGGCTTCCATGTTTTGTTATACAATCTGTTTATGGCTGGGGTCCACCAGACAGGATGCTTTCCCTTTGTGGAGAGTGTCTTGGTCTTATATGGGATTGTATGATCCATGCATTCTCGGAGATGTCCGTAGAAATCATTTGTGAAGGAGTCAGCATTGTGGGTTGTGGCTTCCACTGGCCCAGTGGGTTTAAAGAATACCATCTCAGTCTTAAGAAGTGTAAAGTTTGTGTTTGAAATGTTATTCACTGTAGTCGTTTGTGCTGGTGGTGGAGGTAGGATATGTATATCCAGGGTGATTAGTTTGTGGTCAGATCACAATAGTTGATGATGTACCCCATACAGTACCTCGATACAAACCCCCAGAGTGAGGAGGTGCTTTGGACCTGAATCAGTGTGCTGACTGCTGGGGTTTGGTAGTATGTCGTATGGAGTGTGCCAGGTACTGTTGCACAGTTGTTGGCTGAGCACTGATACCTGGGCATTTACATGTGTATCCACCAATAGACAGACAGATGCTATATATGGGAGATATGTTGAATCACAACTGTCGAGTAGCATGTGTAGTATGTGTGCCAAATTCTGCTGACATATTTTGCTGATATCATTTTATTTCCTTTTTCAGGACCATGGTTCACCAGCGCAATCCGGCATACTCTACAGCCAAGGATGAGGAAATACACCAGAGCCTGGTGCGGGATTTTGCAATACTCTTTTCCCGCACCAGCCAGAATCAGCAGGAGAGGGCTGCACTGTGGCAAGACCTGGTCCGTCGGGTAAATGACATAGGCACGCATAATAGGACATATGAGCATGTACGACATCACTGCAGTGATTTAATCAGAAATGTCCATCAGCGTGCATTGGATATCCACAGGCAACAGGTTGCCACAGGTGGTGGGGTGGCTACACATTTCCCACTCACCAGACTGGAGGGACTACTCCTAAGTGTTGTGGCTCCAGCCCACCAACAACAACAACAGCAGCAGACCTGCATTATGATGGAGGCTGGAGCTACACAGCACCATGACTATGAGCATGCAGGTAATATGCCATCTGTATAGTTGAATGTTGTGTACACTGGTAGTTAATGCATGTGTGAGGTGTGTCCTTGGTTAGTAGCTGTCATCATAGTATTTAATGTGCAAGTGTGATATCAAAATATCAGCAGCTGACCTGTGAAAGGCAACTGTTGCACTACTGACCTGTATCATACTCAGTAACAATTGCAGAGTTGTGCCCACTGACATTTATTTCCTCACTTCTGCAGGTCCCTCCGGTGTAACAGCAATGCAGCCTATCCATGCTGGTGAGTGTGTATTAACAATACCTTTAATAGTCTTGATAGTAATAGTAATATTAGGCTCAATCAGTAGTGCTCTCTGTATGCATGCAGGTGTGTCTGTGTCTGTGTGTTGATATCTCGCATACTGAGTAGTGTGCAAGTGTGCAAGTGTGCAACTGTGTGCAAGTGTGCAACTGTGTGCATGTGTGCACCTGTGCACATGTGCATGTGTGCATGTGTGTACCTGTGCACATGTACATGTGTGCATGTGTGCATGTGTGCACCTGTGCATGTGTGCATGTGTGCACATCTGCCCGTGTGCATGTGTGCACATGTGCACCTGTGCATGTGTGCATGTGTGCATCACTGGTAACATTGTGTAGACATTGTAAACTGTGTTTCCTGTTTCCCTCCCACAGGTTCTGGTGCTGCTCTGGTGTCATGCAGCAGGGAACCTGAATCAGGTGCCACGGGTACTGATAATGATGACATCTGTGTAATGGCACAGGAAGGTGTGCCAGGGTCCGTCATTGGTCAGCCAATTGACAGTACACAGCTGTCAACCCCATCAATGAGCACAGTCATCCTGCCAATACATCCTTTGTCACCAATGTCCCTAGGTGATGGACAGGATACAGTGGGCATTGACCAGGGTAATGTGGTATCTGTGGCACATGCTTCTCCACACAGCAGCCATGGGCATGGCCCTGAGATGGTACCACACAGACAGATGTCCAGGGGTTCTCGTGAGAGCATCCCTGGGCATACTGCCCCTGTCAGATGTGCCCACAGAGGTCTTACAACCTCAGCTATGTTTTGGGCTGTCATGCAGGCACAGTCACATATGGAACGGTACACCAGACAGGGTCTGAGGGAGCTGACAGCATGTCGCACAGCCATGAGTGACAGTATGCGTGACATTGCGGCTGCCATCCGTAATTTCACCAATGTCATAGACAGACGTTGTGGGGACATATTAGATCAGTTCCACAACTACATGCCCATGAGCCAGGGCAATGGTGGACGGTTGAGGCGTCGACGTGGGTGTATGCCAGCAACAGCAACAGCTGGCAGTCGTCGCGGATGACAACAGGGCCGCGGCCGCCCCCATAGTGCCAGCAGCAGCCCCAGCAATGCTGGGTCTGTGCTGTCATCAGACCGCCCCAGGAGACCATGTGCACATGGCACTGGACAGGCCCAACAGGGATCTGTGTCCAGTCAATGAACACCTGCTTCTGATGACAGTACCCAGTCTGGATTAGTACCGGATATGGTCCGTAGCACCCCTGCAAGGCACAGGTACCGTGTCCGTGGCCAGAGACACTGATCTGTATGACTTGGCAGGTACAGTCTGTGGCTGTCCACAAACACCGGTATATGGCAGCCATGCGGTGGAACTGTGTGCATCCATACACACATGCGAATTGGCAACACCTAGGGCTACCGCATACATGCACACACTGCATCAACATTGCCCCACCTTGTACTGCTGTCCCTCACCAACACACATACACATACATGTCAATTGGTGGTATCAGTGGCAGACTCAGGCATACCAAGTTCACACCCTGTGCATATGATGAAACTGTGCCACCTCCTGCAATCTGTAACATCAGTGCAGGTAAAGGTTAACATGTTGCTGATGCACAGGGTGACTACATAGATGTGTAGTAATAGTATCATGTTGTTAATAGTACAGTGTGCTGATATAATTGTGGGTATATCCCAGCATGCCTGATGCAGTAAGGGTATGAGTGTGTTGAACTGTTTTTTACACCCATGGTAAATACCATAGTGTATCATCTGCACATGTTTGCATACTGGTGGTAAGGATGTCAACAGAAGGCCACATACATAGGTAGCACAGGGGATAAGGTAATGAAAGTATTGATACGCAATGATGGACATGTAAACTGAAAGTGGCATGTTGCCCACACTGGACTCTGCAATGCGGATGTTTGAGGATGTTGATATGTGTGCAGTACTACACGACTGGTACAGGACACACAGGAGCACCCTAGCACTGCAAGCTCACATCTCATACCATGCTAGACAGCCCCAACACACAAAACTAACTTTCACAGGAGGGAGAGTCCCCATAAATGTCAGGGATACTGTGGTGGCAGGACAGGTAGCATACATCCTACTAAGTATGGAAACACTGAGTGAAGGCTCAGTGTCTGTTATTTGACTTGTGTATTAGTGCAGGTATGAGCACCTGGGTTTCCATCCGGTTATTGTACATCCTGACGGTACATGGTCTGTACACTTGTGTGCACTGAGACTGGACTCTGGCCATCCGACCTGTGTATTTCCATGTACATGTGTATAGTGCCTGCATATTTGCACTGTTACCTACTGGAAGTGGTACAGCTTGTTTGTTGTACAATGGACTACATGCAGCCCTGCTTACTGTAGCTTTGTTTGCATGCATGTTTGCTTGCAGTTACCCTGGAACACTGATTCCACCTGCAATACAGATTTACGGAGCTTCTGTGGATTCCTAGTGACATCTGCATAGCTTACTATATGTATGTCCATGTCTCACTTGACAGAACATCACTGTTTGTCCTGTTCGCATGTACGTTGCCTGTGACACATTGCATATGACTTACCTGGCATTTGACCACGTGAGCAGTCATATATGCCAGCGCTAACTAATCACAGGTACTACACCCTCACATACTCACCTTCTGTATCTTGTTCCCCATTGGCCATATGTGCTGTTAATCACCATTGCAATCACAATACTATGGTAGCATGTGCAAAGGTCACTTGTCAGTCACCTCTATGGTACAGTTGTGGAATAGGTGAGTCATGTGACAATGTCACAGCTGCCACATGTACACAGTCAATCCTCTCCCCTACCCATGGATGTACAACACATGTGTGAGATGCAACCACATAGCCAAACTGGGGACTAAGCACTCTGAACCCAGTACTGGCATAACCTGTCAGGTGGCATGAAATACTACAGTGACTACAATACCAGTCTGATGTAGACCTACACTGACAGCAATCCAAACACATGAACACACTGGGGCATTCTTGGAGCCTCAGAATAGCATCCTGCCTGAGCAGCAGACACCTCTGCAGCTGGCACACAGGCATACGTTAAGCTGGAACACAGCACATGCAACACATAGCGCACAAATCCTGTGTGCCAAACAGTCACAGCCTGTACGGCTAGACAACACACCTGCTACAGTTGTGTTAGGTACCTTTATTGTCTGGTACAGTGAGGTCCTGCTCACCAGGCTGGACAAGGTGAAGGTCACAGTGATATGCCCGTGGGGCACTATGGTCCACCACATAACACAAGCATACAGGTCAGTCAGAGGCATGGACACATATGACTCAGTCATTGTCCGTGCCACTATGGCTGACCTGTGATGTACCTCCCTGGACTACATGATAGGGAACATAGAAGGGCTCACTGAGCATGTGGCACAGGCTGGTATGACCCTGACCTTGGTTGGCATCATACCCTCACCAAGAATGCTGAAGTATTACTGAATGCTGATGAATTACTGTAGCTACAACACCCTAGCTGAAAGGTTCCTAGCATGTAGTCACTGCATTGCTATGGAACAACTTGTTACCACTCCCACAACAGGTGAAAACATGCAGCACCTGTTCATCAACAACATGTAGACTATATGCCCCAGACCAGATGTGTATCCCTTGCTGCTAGGATGATACCATATACAACTCACACTGTATATACACATACCACATGCAGCACCCGCACAGAAAACCACAATCATAATGTTATCCAGTGCAAATACCATGTATTCACATGTGGCAGGCGTCAGACATGGGAACTATTGAAGGTCACAGGTATATATGTGTATTTGGCACACACATACATCAAATGTGTGCATTGCCATTACTGGTTTAATCGATATCATGCATTATTGTGAACAACAACCCACACACATGGGCATTCTGTGTGACAAAAATACACGTGGCATTTGTGGAATTCAAAGCCATAACTAACTGTGCTATGACAGTAGTGAGAGATGCAGTAGCAGAGCGTGCTATTTGCATTACTGGGAGATTTGCCCTCTTCTGCTGTACTTGTAGGGTGCTGACATCATCTCTGTTTTGAGATTGGAATATGCAGCAGCTGGTGTGTTGTACTGATTGCCAAAAGGGTCAGTTTTTTCACACATGTAATTGCATACACCCTACTTCCAACTTCAAACCCCTACCTAAATATGTTATGACACTCGAGACGGACGCATTAGCAGAGTGCGCTATTCGCATTACTGGGAGGTTTCCCTTCTCCTGCTGTACTTATAGGGTGCTGACATCATCAGTGTTTAGACAGGGAAATGTGCATCCTGTATTGTGTTCTCCTAGTTGCCAAAAGGGACATTTCTCTCACAGAATTGCACACACACCAACCCTGCTCACCCACACACACTCAGCATTTGCAGGATTCAAACCCCTACCTAACTATATTATGACACTTGAGAGAGACGCATTAGCAGAGCGCACTATCTGAATTACTGGGCATGTATTTTGCACCTGCAGTATTTATAGGGTGCTGATATCATTATTTATACAGAGGTATGTACATCTATTACTACCTGTCAGGTGGGGGATAGCATATATATGCATTTGCAGCCACCTACTTCAGGGTCAGATATGCACATCAGCACTGGCAGGTTATGTTTTATACCATGCTTCATGACCACAGGACCTGTAACACACAACCAGTTCAGACCACCCCTCCCACATCCAGGACACACACTTTGCTTCCCTGGGAACAGTACCAAGATATGAAGGTGTTCACATACACCATTCCAGTTGTTAACGTCAGGTACAGGTATATTGTGTGTGGGAACTACTCAGGCCTCTACAACATTACCCTGCAGCCACTACAATTTGTGAGTCCATGTGCTATGGCAGGACCACTCACCACAGCCACAAGGGGGAATACATATTGCACCTGACCATCTGAAACATGGGTACTCACTGTTCCACACCAGAGGTAGACCACCATTGTTGATATCTGACCATACCCACCTTTCCCTGGACATCCATATCCCATTCCCACCCCCAGGCAAGGTTGTCACTACAAACAAAGTGTATTTATCAAAAGCAGACTTTGCATGAAGACTGGGGTGGAAGACTTCAAAGGATCCATGCTGGGGGAGTGTACAGGCCACTCTGCATAATCCTTGACAATTGCATTCTATGAGCATGTGGAAGGTTTGCATTGATCATGGTATCCCAAATATACCCATGACTCCTCCACAACAGGACACCTGTCAGGTGTACACCAGCCATATATGAGCTGTCCAACAGACGGAGTGAGCTAATACAATCCAGAGCAGTAGCCCACAGAGGGAGGACATCTCTGAACAGTACTGGCACGACCCTTCAATCCCTCATAATCATCACAACAAAGTGTTGATAGTGAAATTGTCCAGACACTGCAGATAAGGCTCCCCTCAGTCTGTTATTGATGCCCACTTACTGTTAGAGATCCTCACCAACCCTCTTCCAGCACACACCAGCCACATGGATGTGGCATAGCAAATTCAACCCCTGGGATCTCCACTGTGTCCCTGCTTGATGGAGGCACAGTACACTAGCCTCAAACAATGCCTTATGTGACCTACTTTACAGTGGCACAATAGCCTACTGTACTGGGGAGGCAGACACCAAGCACACTCTGGCTAAGCTTTCATTCCCTAGGGCAAACAGCCTAGTATTGACCTCTACACCCATATGTTTAATTGTCAGATGCACAATATTTGTTGCTGATAGACTGTTTGCAGGTCTTTATTGCCATAGCATTCCCTGTTTCTATGAACAACTTGTGTATCTGTGGAAGATGTTTGAATATGAGAGGGATCCAGTATATCACTTATGTCTCTGTAGTCATTTAATTGTGTGCACTCGGCAGATTGCTGTAATGTGGTTGGTTCCTGGAATAACACGTACAAATACCAGATATGTGTGGCCAACTGCTAAACTGAGATATGGCCTAAGTGTGTGAGCATGCCCAGTTCAGGCTTTCCATGGCATGTTGTCTGACATATGTCTCATTTATCAAGTGTGCGAGCATGCCCAGTGTGAGCTTTCCATATGTTGAACTCTGCAGTCCACCACATTTGTGGATGAGTGTGAACTTCAACAATATCTCACGTTTATGGTTGTGTGTTGGATGTCATGTGTAGTTATTGTCCAACTGCTTTGTGTGTGAACACAACAGGGATTATACTGTGCCTGCAGGGTTTGCATGGGATACTTTGCATACTGTTGTCAACATCCTTTCATACTGACCTAACACTGTAGTACCGTATAGTGTACTGGTTCAGTACTTTCACTGTGATGGACAGTATCCTGGGCTTTAGTCCTATCACTGCTTTAAATTTTCATAGTGAGCACAACAGACTGGTTAGGGGCCAGTTGTGCTCATATGACCATGTTGCATTATGTTCAGATATGGACTACTTAAACCTGGCTTGTCCAACATTGGTAGTGTATTCCACAACATAGGTGGACATTGGCAAACACTAGTGATGTGCCCTAGGCCATTTCTAATGCTAGTCAGACAGTGTGTTTGTCCTTCAACACACATTGTAACTGGAGTTTGCCATGACATATGTCATGGTTAGTATACTGTGCCTCCGTCTATCCGTGACATAACAGTGATACCCAGGGTAAACCTACCATCTCCCATCCACTCATCAAGATTCCTCTTGAGGAGAGTTGATGAGTGACTCTCTGGCTAACCTGTACTGGGAGTTTACTCAAGAGTGGGGGTGGCTTCTGTGTTATGGATCATTCAGTACAGCATGTCCTATGTATGTCAGTGCTGGGGTTCAGGTCTCTCATGTGCATAGCTCACTGCCATTCAGATTGTACAAGGTGCAGCATATTCATTGATTTCAACTTGGACATGGCTTTATACATCAGGCACCGCTTGCCTGTGGGCGGGCAGTATGGCAGTGTGTGGAGCTGCAGTTTGTTTCATCAGGCAACACATGGCATCTGTTCAAGCTCTTTGATACTCCTGGTGAGGTACTTTTGGGGTCTTTCCAGTTGATAGAGGTGTCTGCTGAGGTACATCCCACAGAGGCCATTGTAGTCAATTGTGACGCTGATGAAGGATGACTGCAGAGCCACAATGACCTCCCCTGCTCTAGATCTGACTACCTTCATGATTAGGTGGGTATATGGTATGTTTCTGTAACCACTAGAGTCACATGCTTGTCCAATGCAAGATATCTATCAACTTGTGTCCCCAGGTCTCTTATTACATCTTAAGTACTTAATGGGTTAACACCTATGTGGTAATTGGTGGGCACTTACTGTATATCCACAGGGGTTGGCTATACACCTTTCTGCAATTAGCTTGCTGACATGGCTATGGCACCAGTTGTCTGTTTCTATGTGGCCCTTTTGTGGGATGCTTGTGTCAGCGCGAGGGTCAGATATGGTGACCAGTTTGTAGTCCTCTGCAAACTTGTTCAGACACAGTCCTTCCATGTTGGCCTGTACCTGTGGGACATATATACCAAACAAGGGAGGTCCCAGGACTGAGCCTTGTGGGATGCCAGTTGTATCTGGTTTGTAGTCTGACATGGCTGCAGCATTTTTGACCATGTCAGTTCTGTCCTTGGTCTGGTTTGCAACCCCTCTACTGACATAGGGGTTTATATTTAAGCTGGTGAGCTTATCTATAATGAACACATGGGGTATTGTATGGAAGCCTTTTGCAAGGTCCAGCTAGGCTGTGTGGGCCATACTCCCCTCATCAATGACCTTAATGACTGTTTGAAATGAGTCAAACATGTTTAAGGGGCAGGATCTGCACTTAAGAAAGCCACACTCGGTAGGGTCCAGCGTCAGTAGGTCCCCAATTTCTTTATGTCTGAGGTACATGCTGATCCTTTCCATAGCTTTGCAGACCAACCTTGTCAGGATTCTGGGGTGGTAGTTTGCAGTATCCATTCAGGCAACACCTTTGTGGAGAAGGACCACTGTTGTTGTACACTGCTCTTTGGGTACATATCCTCTGGTAAGGCTGACATTGAGCAGTAGTGTTATTTGGTGTTCCATTCTTCTTGGAGTCCATGTTGGATTCAGCCCAGGACACCATCTCCTACCATTGATGCTGTGTGTTTTGCTTTGTAGATGCTGGCTGTTACCTCAGCATCTGCAATGTCAGGGTCCCAGCACTCTGCTGGGATAGATATTTGGCATTTTTTTTGGGGGGGGGGGTTTGCACTGCACCTGTCAGGTTGGATGTTGGCAATATGTGTGTGTGTTTGGTATGTTGTTTGTAATATTTGAGTGATTCAGAGCATATCTGTGAATTCCCAACAAGGTTCCTACCATCAGTTAAGAAAGCCTTGTGATTATCCTTAGTGTCCTGTACAATTTGTATCTTCATAGGTTTATAGGTTCATACTAGGCTATCCACCCTAGGGCATTTATAAGCCTAGCCAGAGTGTGTGTGGCTTTCGCCACCCCTTGCTATGTGAACATTATGGCCATTTAGGATTTACTTTACTGTGCCTCTGTCTGGACGTGACACAGTGAAGACCCCCAGTGTACATCTACGATCACCCATCCACTTGGCAAGATTCCTGTTGAAGAGAGTCAGTGAGGGGCTCTGCCTAACATGGAGTGGGATTCTGTTCCAGGGTGTAGGGAGGCTCTGGGTTATGTATCTGTCCCTCCAGCACATCCTATTTCATTATGTGTTGAGGTTGACATCTCTCACTCTCACAGCTCCGATGGATTTGGGTTTCCTGGGGTGGAGCATGTCCATTAATCCTGTGTTGGACATGGCCTTGTACAACAGGCATACAACACCTCTGCATAGGCAGTTTGTGACTGCATACAGCTGGGGTGGCTACAGCCAGGCAGTATATGACATATATTTGAGACCCTTTATCCTCTTGGTGAGGTACCTTTGTGGTCTTTCTAACTGCTGCAGGTGTCGGGTAAGGTACATCCCAAATGAGGCATTGCACTAAATTATGGGCCTGATAAGAGAACAGTATAGGGGCACAATGACCTCTGTTGACATAGATGTGGATCCTTTCATGATAAGGTGGCCAATATAGATGGTCTTCCTAGCCACGTTGGCAATGTGAGTGTCACATGACAGGTTACTGTCCACTTGTGTCCCTAGGTCCCTGATTAGTCCTTCCATACATAATGGATTACCACCTATGTGGAAATTTGTGAGTACCTTGTTTGGTATTTGGTGAGACATTCATACTGTCCAGTGTCTTCAGGAAGGCTGAGTGGGGTTCCTGTGTGTGAGAGTGTTGTCTGTAGCATGCTACAGACTGTACATCAGTTTTGCCTACGGTTAGTTGCACATGGGTGGTCTCCGATGCTTCGTGCATTGTCAGTTACCTGGATGTGTGGGTATCTTTGCTGAATATGGATATTCCCCCTCCTTTTATGGTTTGGTCCAGGTTTTGGGGCCATAACACATGATATGAGGTATAACCTGGCAGTGCTGGTGTACTGTCAGGAGCCTTGCTGCAGGTTTCTGTCACTGCACGGACATCGATGTTCTCCATAGTGAGGAGGGCCTCAGGAGCATGCATGTTGAGGTTTAGACGTCTGGCATTGGGCAGCATTACCCTTATGTTTCTTTCCACTTATGTTTTCTAGGGAGGTAGGTTAGTCTTTTCAGCCTTGCCTACAAAAGGCTCTATGGAGGTGGCAAGAGCCTTAGCCAATATCCAGATGCCCAGGGGTAACAGGTGCAAGCCATCCCTGGCACAGCAGCATGGCTTGTCAAGCATGACATCCCAAGCAGACAGACATTGGATCCCCTTGGAATGACACCAGTAATTGTGCTACTTGTTAAAGCTGATCATTCTGTGTTTGTACTGTGGCATCATTCTTGGTTAGGGTAGGATGTTGCACAATATCAGTGTCATACCGGCCTGGACTACATAATCGGAGAGCTCATCTATGTCTCTTTTCATGTAGTCCAGGGAGGTACATCTCAGATCATTCACGCCAGCATGGACAATGACTGCATCATATTTCTACTTGCTTTGGGGTGACCTGCATACTTGTGTTATGTGGCATATTGTAGCAGCCTACAGGCAGCTTACTGTACCCTTTCCCTTGTTCAGTCTGGTGAGTGGGACAGCAGTGTGTCTTGCTATGAAGTCACCTATTACAACTGTATCAGGCATGTTGTTTCTCCTTCTGGCCTGTGACTGTTTGGCACACCAGATTTGGGTACTATGTGTTGCATGTGCTATGTTTGGAGGTACTGGTTGCTTGGGTGTCTGCTTTGGAGGCCTCTGTTGATGTGGTGTGTTTGTAATTAGAGCCTCCAGGAATGTTTTTCTCTGTTTATGTCTTTGGTTTGCAGTTGTGATAGGTCTATGTGAGACTGGGTTTGTGGTGTGTGTGGTTACCTTCTCCTCCTGATTAGTTTTGACAGTACTGAGTTGAGAGAGCTCAGCCTCCGGTTTGGATAAATGGTTGCATCTCTCATATATTTGTATTTCTTGGGGGGAGGTGAGGGTTGTATGTGTACATGGGGCAGGTGTAACATTGCCTCAAGATTCACAGATTCAACTTATTGTAGCTGGCCTTAGTGGATTGTATGAGTGGACATATTTTATTGCCATACTACTGATCAGAGATTACTTCCCTTTTTAGGTTTGCTCTATCATGTAGTAGCTTCCTCATTCTCTTGCATGGTTTGGTAATGGCTGGGGTCCACCATGCCAGATGCCTGCGTGTATGGCATTGTGTCTTGGTTTTATTTTGGATTGCATAATCCATGCATTCCTGGCAGTGTTCATGGAATGCTGTATAATGGGTTCTGAGGTGTGGCCCATATTTTGCACCTGCACAGGGCCTTTAATGGATTCCACATCAGTTTGGAGGAGTGCAGCATTTGCTTTACACATGTTTTTCACTGTGGTTTTCTGGCCAGGGACTGTGGTCAGGATGTGTATATCCGGTGTGATTACTCTATGGTCTGATCTTACCAGTGAGGGATACACTTCTCATCTTTCCATCCAGTACCCATGTTGCTGATTATCACATCCAGTATGCTTACCCCTCTTGTGAGAGTGGTATGTTGTTCCTGAGCATTTTGGTTTATGGATTCTAGGAACCTTTGTCCTAGGGTGTTGGAGCTAGAATAATGCTCCCAGTCTATGTTTGGGTATTTTCAGTCACCCAATATAATGTGGTTTGGAGGGCTAGATATATTCATGTATTCCAACATAGGCCAAGTGCAGTTCCTGGTGTTAGGACGGTAGTCTGTAGCAGGCTATAAACTGGGAGGCAGTTTTAGCCACTGTTACTTGACCATGGCTAGTCCATGCTGCTTCTTGTTGTGGTACCAACATGGGGGTGTGGTTATCCTTCACAATTATTGCTAGTCACCCTCCTTTTGTAGCTTGTTCCATGTTTTGAGGCTGTACAGCACAGTATGAGGTGTAACCTGGTAGTGTTAGGGTGCTGTTGTGAGACTTGACCCAGTTTTCTGTTACAGGACAGATATCAACATTCTCCATACTGGGGGAGTTTAGACTGCATGCATCTTGCTGTTTAGACTTCTGGCATTGGGTAGCATTACATCTAGGTTCATATCCCTTGTGATACCTATGGAGGTGGGTTTGTGTTTTGAGCCTTACCTATTCAAGGCATGCTGTGGGTAACAACAGCCTTTGCCAGTATCCATAAGGCCAGGACTGATAGGTGCACGCCACCCCTAGCAGGTGGAGCATCATGTCATGCTCAGCATGTCATCCCAGGCTGGCACACATTGGATCCCCTTTGACTAACAGCAATACTTCAGCCAATTATTGCAATTGATCATCTCATCTTCATATAGTGGCATCATGCTTGGTGAGGGTAGGATGTTAGTCAGGGTCATCAAGTTTGCATATACCACATGGTGTTACATTGCTTAACACATGGCAATCATGCCTCAGGTGATGCTGCAGGGCTGCCTCTGTCGGATGCACATACTACACTCCCTGTACATGTTTGAGAGCAGGTTATGTCATTTTAGGCATCCCTGTTATTATATGAGTGAGTCAGAGAGGGGTATCATTCCCAGGGTTCCTACTGAGCCAGTGTATGTGCTATGCGTTGCCTCTTTGCCAAGGCCAGGGCATACAGGGAACGCCTCCTTCTGCCTACTTGGGCAGGCTCAGGTTGTTCCTCCTCCGAGTCACGCTCTGCCTGTGATGGCCTTGGCAATGGTGGGGGGCTGTTTGGCCCGGCTCTATGCTGGTCCTGCTGCAGCTGTTTTTGCAGGATCATATTATGTAGCATAGCACATACCATGACAATTTGGGTACATGTAGTTGGCGAGTACTGCAAGGATCCACCAGATGTGTCCAGACACTGGAACCATGACTTGAGCAGCCCAAACCCAATCTCTATTACATTACATGTTTGTGCGTGTGCCTCATTATGGCGTTCCTGTTCAGGTGTGTGTGCGTTTCTGATGGGTGTCATCAGCCACGGCTCCAGTGCATAACCTGCATCCCCCACTAGGTGTCCATGTGGGATGTCCCCATTGGCAAATATCTGGTACAGCTGCGTCAGATGCCAGGTATGGGAATCATGGTAGCTCCCAGGGCAGCCAGCACACACATTCATTATTATGCCCTGGGCATCACACATGACCTGTCAGTTGATGGAGGGGAAGCCCTTGCGGTTAATGTAGGCCCTACCCTGCTCACCGGCTGGTGCTTTGATGCATATGTGCGTGCAGTCTATTGCACCCACTACCTCAGGGTATTCCGCTATTTGCTGGAAGAGACGCATATTGCTGGCCAATACCTCACGGTCATTGGGGAAATATACATGATCACTGACATGTGCTGACATGGCATCCAGGAACTGGTGCAGTACCCTGGAGGCTGATGCCTGTGATATCCCCATCATATCAGCAGTTGGTCTCTGGAAGGTACCTGTTGCTAGTATTCTTAGGCCAACACATACCTTGGTTTCCACTGGGATGGGTTCCCCTCTGTTGGTTCTGTGTGTGAGGCGTGGCCTGCACAGCTCGACAATTTGCTGCAGGAGGTCTCTGTCCACTCTATAGCGCTCCACTATCTCCAGCTCATGTAACCCATGGTAGGTGACCCTGGGCCTGTACACTCTTCTCTGTCTCCTCACTGTGGGTTGTCTGGCACCATTTGCATTGTCACCACCCTCAGCAAGTCGCCTATGTCTCCTTATGACAGCTATGGCAGCCCCTAGCATTTCTGCTATGAGTTAAGCTTTTTCAGTTTTCACTTCTAATAGCTTACTCCTGTCTTGCAGTGTCTCTTGAGAGAAACATCCTGCACTGCTGTTTGCAGAGTTTTAAGTGCTGGGCTGGGCTACTATTCTGCCTGTGTAATTGCCTGCTTCTAATTGTTTTCACCTGCTAGCTCCAGCAGTATTCCTTGCTAGCTTCCTACTAATTCTGTTGCTTCCTTTTTCCTTTCTGTTTCCTCAGGGGGGAGCAACTCGCATACCAGTGGAAACACGCTTACACGTGCACACACATGCTTACATGGTTTAGAATCTACTTATTCGGGTTAAAACACGCGCACACCAGCGCAAACAGTCTTACAAGTCTGCCAACAGGCTCCCACATACTCAGTCTGCCTTACATGCATGCACACTGCCCTACTCGTGCCTCATGGTGCGCACACGTGCGCATGCATGCCCAGCAAGAAACTTTGGTGTTGGCAACAGTGTACACCTTCCATTTCTTTTTTTTTTTTTTGTAAATATTTTTATTCATTTCCAAAAACAAGAAAACATGAATGCAGGTTATTTATGACAATGAAGTATTTACAAATTATTTAAAAAGGTAGGCTAAAACCTCTAAACAGATATCAAACATTAAAACCAAAATAAAGTATTTACAAGGGTGTCTATTGTTGACATATAATTGACTTTCTATACAATTGTTTCCTGATTATAATCTGCTGCAGTCATTATTCTCCAGTATTTCAGTTACTTTTTGCCATGCTACGTATAATGTTGTAGTTCTTTCAGTTCTTCCTTTAATAGTATTAATTTCCAATTGCGATACTGCTGACACCATATTCATGAATTGCTTAAAAGTTGGAGAAGCTTTGGATTTCCAGTTTGATGTAATGTTCTTCCTTGCAATAGCTAGGAGAGTCCATAAGATTACATATTTTGTTCTTGGCACACAGTCAGGTACAGGTGCATTAAACAAAATAATAGATTTGGAAATCTGGAATTTATCATTGAATACCATTTGCAGAAAATAATTTATTTTATCCCAATATGGTTTAATCAAATGGCATTCGTAGAACATATGTTGCCAGTCTGCTTTTATTGATAAATCACATCTCCAGCAGCCAATATTTTTCTTAAACATAAGTTCCATTTTATGAGGGGTTACATAAGATCTGTGTATGAATTGCCATGTAAAAGTCTCCAATGTAATGAAAGTGATGTCTGCTTTGGAGAGAGAAGAATTAGTTTTTATCTCTGTCATTTGGCACATGTCCATTAACTGATCTATAATAATTCCATATTTTGTCATTATTATGCATTTTTATTTTTTGTTTGTTTTATAAATAGATGATAAGTATCCCTTTCCAGTAATGGGTTGATTTGTTAGTAATATTATATGTTCTATAAGGTTAGGAACATTTTGTCTTATTGATGGTTGCATTGTTTCTTGTTTGCTTAATATATACTGTCTTAATTCTTGTACATGTAACCACGAACTATCCTCCATATTTAATTTCTGTTTAATCTGGTCTATTGTCAGAGGTTTTCCAGAGTTTAGCAATTGATGCCAATATATTAATCCCTTTTCTTTAAGCATGTTGACTACTTCCATATTAAATGTTATTATATTACCTTGTGTGTACGCTACTGGATATAAAAGAACTGACCATGCTTTAATATCAGGATTGCTATTAATAAGGTTTTGGAAAATTTTTAATGTATAAGTAATGTATTTGGAACTTATATTTTTATTCTTATGTATCATCATATATTCCTTCATCAGCCATAGAAAATTGTTTGGTACTAAATCTGTATACTTATTTTCTACTACAAATCCTGATTTTAACCAGATTCTCTCATGAACTAGCTTCCATTTTGATGTATATTTTGTATTTAGCCATAATGATATTGTTTTAATAATGGATGAATGCAAATATATTTATATGTCTGTTAAACCTATGCCACCTATATCCCAATCATCTAGATGATACTTCATAGCTATCCTTGTTTTTTTTGGACACCATAGGAATCTTACCATTAAATCATTTAATTGTTTTAGGTGTGATTTAGCTGGTGGCAAAGAACAAGCTTGTATGACATAAAGAATTTTTGGAAATATGATCATTTTAATTATATAAAGCCTTTCTTCCATTGAAAAGAAGAATTTATTCCATCTTTGTATTAGATTTTTAATATTATTTAAGGTCTCTTTATAATTTGTTTCAATTGTAGTATCTAGGTTGTTAGTTATTATAATTCCCAAGTATTTAATTATATTATCGGTAGAGATATATTTATGGTACTTTTGATTTAGATCTTTTTTATTAGTATTTATAAGCAATACATTTGTTTTGTTTTCATTAAATTTAAGACTTGAAAAGTTTTGAAAGTTTTGAATTGAGTCCCATAATGCTTTTAAACAGCTATTATTATTTTTTAAGGTAATTAAAATATCATCAGCAAAAAGTTGAATTTTAAGCTCTAGGCTGTTGTCTAGTTGTATTCCTTCAATATTTTTATCCATATGTATATTATTTGCTAAGGGTTCAATGACTAGCGCAAACAATAATGGAGAAAGAGGGCAGCCTTGTTTTGTGCCCTTAGTTATTTTAATAGATTTAGACAGACAAGATCCCAGTTTTATATAAGCCAATGATTTTTCATATAATGATTTTATTAACAAAGTGAAGTTGTTTGAGATGCCATATTCTTCTAAAACTAACCACAGATAATCCGAGTTCACTGAATCAAATGCGCTATTTATGTCTAAGCTAATAACATTCATTTTGTTTTTTGTGACATTTATATAATCAATTAAGGAAAGAATTCTTTTAATGTTGTCATAAGTGTTCCTATCTTTTATAAAACCTGTTTGATCCTCCTCTATCAAAAGTGGTAGTAATTGTTTTATTCGAGCAGCATGTATTGCCATAAAAATTTTATAATCTATATTAAGAAGTGAAATGGGTCTGTATGATGAACATTCACTGGGATCTTTATTTTGTTTCAGAATTGGTGATATTAATGTGTACTTCCAAGAAAGAGGAATGTCTTTACCATTTTTAACTGATGTAAAGACATTCAATAACAACAGCAAAGCCTCATTTGATAGTAATTTAAACATTTCTGGGGTGATATTATCTATACCTGGAGCTTTATTTAATTTTAGCTTATTTACTTCAGCTTTAAGTTTTGTCATTGTTATTTGTTTATCTATTAGTTGTACCTGCTCCTCTAATAACCTAACTTTAACATTGTTTTTGAGAAAAGCTTTCAATACTGAATGCGTTTCTGTTTTCTCATTTTGATTATTAAGTTTATGAAAAAATAGCCTAAAAGCTTCTAGTATTCCTTCTAAATCAGATACTTTCTTTTGGTTTCTATATTATGTATTTCCTTGATTTGATTTGTTTTAATAATCTTTTTAGTCCTATTTGCTATTCTTCATTGGTTTTTAGGGTTCATTGAATAGTAACATAGTTTAATTTTTTCGAAGTTGATCATTGTTTTGTGGTGTAGCGTCTCTGAGTATTTTTTATTAGTATCTTCTAGTTCTTTTATTAAGTTGGTGTTTCCATTTTGAATATCAAGCTTTAAATTATCTACTTTTGACTGTAATTCCATTAATTCCTTATTCCACTGTTTTTGTTTATTTTATACCATCCCACCGCTCTTCCATATAGGTATGCTTTCAATGCATCCCATATATATATTTCAGATACATCTTTTGTAAGATTGATATCTAGGAATGTTTGTGTCTCTTTAATATAAAATTCCTTAAAATCTTTGAGATTTGTTATGTAAGATGGTATTCTTGTTACTGATATCCTTCTCTTGAAACATAAGTCTATCTCAAATGTTATGGTGTTATGGTCCGAAAATGGACATGAAATTGTCTTGACTTTATTTAATTTAGAGGTTAAATCCTTTGCTATGTACAGTGTATCTATTTTAGAGTATGTATTATGTCTATGGAAAAAATGTGTAAAGAATAGTGAATCTGGGATAGCATACTCATTTATGTCAACTATATTAAAAGTTTCAACAAACTCAGATAACAACTTTGTTAAAGGTGATCTCTTACGTGTAGTTTTAGTATTTGTGTCAGTTTCTTTTAAAATGCAATTGAAATCTCCAGCTATGATTGAATTGCCTTTGGTATATTGTACAATGTCTTCTAAGTGTTGTTTGGCCACTCTAACACCTAGTCCTGGTATCCAATAAATATTCACTAATGTATATATCATTTCATTGATAGATATTGTCACTAGACAAAACATTCCTGAGTTGTCATGGAACGTGTTTATGATTTTAGGCATTAAAGTAGTGTTTTTCCACAAAATTGCTACTCCCCTTTGCTTCTGATTATAGGTGGAACTTACTAGTATTGTATAATTTTTATTGTTTATTTTATTTATGTCTTCCTGTGTAAGGTGTGTTTCCTGTAAAAATACTAGTTGCGTTTCACATAGCTTTAAATATCTATACAGACTTCCCCTTTTGCAGCTATTATTTAAACCATTTACATTAAGAGATATACATTTTGCAATTGGATTTATATTAGCTTTGCTTTTATCCATATTCATATACTCGTAACAATGTGTAGATGTGTGTACATGAAGAGAATGACTTGTTCTTTCTTCTTCCAACAGTATTACAATAGATTATAGACACCCAATAAAAGTAAATTACAAGATCATAACTGAGAACAATATAAGATAAACAACCACCAAACCCCTCCATGAGAAAAAAACATCTCATCCTTGAATGATCTAATCATTCAAGCGATCTCTCTAAGTCTGCATTTCAGCATCCTCCCCTGGCCCCGCCATATGGTAGTTTTATAATGAAAATTATCTTATATATCTTTTAAGTATACATGTATTTGTCTTTACAGATTACTTAAATACAGTCTTTATCTATTTTTAATATTTTATAAAACACTAAGGCAACACAACTATACATAGATTTAATACTTAACTATTTGGTTTTGTTTAAATTGTAAAGGAAAATCTTTTATTTTAATATATCTTTTGTGTAGCAATAACGGTTATGCATCTTAAAAATAATATGCTTGCTGTCTATCTCCCTTATAGTGTGAGTGGCATTCATAGGTATCAAATTTATTGTAATGGTCTACCTAAATATATATATATATATATATATATATATATATATATATATATATATATACATATATATATATATATACGTATATATACATATACATACATACACATACACACACATATACATATACACACATACATACATACACACATATATGCATATATACATAAAAAAAAATGTTAAGCATTATATGCATCAGTTAACCATGTCACAAGTTGATTAAATCAGAAAGTATCCGAAACAATTAATATAACGTTACATTTGTATTGTCATTTATCAGTAATCTTATAGTTTTCTTTTAATTCAAAAAGTCATATTTTAGTGGTATGAATGCTACTAATTTGTTTTTGGCATTAGTATTATATAGTTTAAGACTATATTTCTTAGCAATTCCTATATATTTATTAGTGACACTGGCATATTTCATCGCTAGTGTACCACATATGTCATATGTCAAATAGCAACTCATACTTCTTATGATATTACAGGATTTATCTGCAGTGTTATAACTGTAAGGTTGGAAAATATGAGAAGCAAAGTAAGCTTTAAATATGCTATAACACAATTGTTTGGTACTTATTACTGTCAACTCTTCTACGTACACAGGAAAAGATAACCTTATATGACCATCAACCATTTTCCTTCATTTTTCTCTTCATCCTTCTATTCTCCATTTTTAATAAATATTTGTTTCTATTGTGTCTTCTTTGAATTTAGTGAGGGTACTCAATATCATATTATAGATAATATACAATGTTCAAACAGAGAACATGCCCAATATAGAGACATATTCTCAACTCAAGTGGTCCACACCATATATTTATAACACTGCAGTCAGAAATATACCAATGAATATGCAATAACTAGCAGCTTTGCAGCATGTGTGTGTCTCTAACAAGTACATACCTATAGGATATTAAAAAGAATAGATAGCACACTCTTGTTTCATAATTAACAAATGCACACAGCCTGGTATTTACTTTCATAGACAGAAATTAGATCTGTTACTTATATGCATATCAGGTACCAACAGCAATATGTTAGTAAATGCCTATGCTATTCAATTCATATTTTAATGCTGATTGATATGAGATGTAGCTGACAATGGCTTTAGTGTTTGTGATGTTATATAATATATATTCAGTATTATAAGTAAAAGTACGCTGCATGTCTATTTGCAATCTAAGGTTCAAGGCTGATCAATTTAGACATACAAGACAATCTCTTTAGTCTTGGTTATATAATGGGAGTTACTGTGTCTCTACACAACCATTCATTTTTAGTGAAGATGTTCAATATTAATATAACTTGCCTTTAATAAAAGCATACTTATAATTCAGCAGTTCTTTCCTATATATATATATATATATATATATATATATATATATATATATATATATATATATATATATATATATATATATAAAACAATACCATAAGCAAGTCTGAGATTTTTTCTTGCTCATTACTGCTTAATGATTGTGCTACTTGAACAATTTAATACTTACAGAGTATCTTGATAATTAAACAGCAACTCCTTTTTACCCTTAAAATGCCTAATAACATATAGCTACATTCATGAACCTTAATTGACTTACTATCCTTAAGGTTGAGTATACTAGCTGCAGTGTGTTTACAAATATGTTATATAGTTCCAGTCAAGGACTTAAATATATTAAATTTTTATAAAATTAAGTTAAATTATAGTAATTTACGTGGGCGATCTTATCAGAAAAGATTGTAGTAAAGTCTGTATGTGTTAACTATTCATACAGTTTCTTTCAAGTGATATACTTCTTTTTAAGCTTTGTGTGCTGTTTATGTGTACAATTCAAAATGAATAACAAATATTACAATATAATAAAATGTCATGTATGTGTTGATACCTTCTAAATTCATTAGGTACTTCAGTGTACTTTTAATATTTGTTAAACTGTAAAAGCACTTTGCCATCTCATAAATAGTGTGCTGGCTACTTTAAGTAGCTTAGGAGCTGGCACCACACCCACACTGTCTTGTTTTAGTGCTGACATCACTCATGACTGTTTACTTTCATTTTGTGCTGTTAGAAGGTTTAACACACTGTAATGGATTCTAACTGAAGAACCTTCATTCAGGGGTGGTAAAATAAGAGTTCCCAGCTTGTGACCATGGTGGGAAGACAAAAACAAAGTAAGTGAAGTTTTTAGGGCTTTTTTAAACTGAACACCAGCTCATTAAACTTCTATTAGTTTTCTTAACATTAAGGGCAGATATACAAGCCAAACAGTTGTTTGTTAGGCACTTTTAGCATCAAAGAATAGATAATTACTTTTCAAGGCACTTTTTGACAGTTATTACTATCAGTTTTTATATATTATTATGTGAATTAAATACATCAGTTTAGATATTTCATGCAGCTTAGTGTAAATAATATGAAAAGGAATCATGCTCATTTAAACACACCACATTAATATGTCAGTGTAAATACATCATATTCTATACTAGCAGTAAAAGGCATGTAATTTATAAATGAACTATCTAAATATCATTTAGAGTTAGAAAAATCATGACTGTAAGTATTTACACTGTAATAGAGAAAGATATGTTGCCTTGCTTTCTTTAGGGTTGTTTGCTTTAGTTATAAAATGTCCTGCTTATCTTGTATTTATATTGCCTCAAAGACTGACACGTGTAAAGCATGAATGCTTTCAAAGAACTTTTTTGCCTTACAGAGCAAATAGAAGACAATAATGTTTGTGTTTTTCATATGTCTTTTTTCACCTTCCATTTCTTGACTTTCCCATGCTGATCTTGTGGCACTCCTCTTTCCATGATATGTGTCTGACATCTGTCACATAACACTGACCTCCAATGAACTGCATTTCTTTCTGCCATTCCCCCCTGTGATGTCACCTATCTCCTACTCTGTTCCTCCCCCTTATGTAACTCCTACACTACTCAGAATGTGCTCATTTGCTATGTGACAGTGGGATTCAGTATCCGAACACTCATTTACATCAGATTGCCTACTAATGCTTAGTTACATGTCTTAGACTCAGCTTCCCCCTTAGCAACCACTAAACGGTGGCCATGTTGTTTTTGGTCTGCTGGTCCCTGCATTGTAAATCCATGTATTGCATAAAACCCACATTTGTGGGTTTATAACATTCATTTTAATGTTTTATATAGCGCAGCCCGTTTGCGCGGGGCTGCGCTGCGTTTAAACATCGGCGATCGCCGAAAAAAAAATTATTTATTTCTCATATTTGCATCAGGGTACCTTGCCAATGGTCACATATTTGGCCATTGGCATGCTGCCTGACACATATGCACCCTTTATTTGGAGCTGACATGGCTCCATTGTGTTATTTGCAGAAACGTACTCAGTTGTCAACTGAGTACATTTCTGCAGCTAACACGGCTCTTACATGGGCTGGCTTGAGCTTTGTGGATCGCTAATCTACCTCATTTGCATGCCTTTCGGCTGCGAGTGAGGTGATTAGCATGTCCACGCCCAGTCCGTGTAAGAGACGTTTTAGCTGGTCTCTTATATGGAATTTCGGGCTGTTCCTGGATCGCGAGGGCTGCATGGAGTCTTACACTACTCTTAGACTCCATGCAAGCCTTCGTGAATCCTGCCCACTGTATGTGTTCATGAAGCAATAAAAACATGATTTCTCCTTAGACTAAAATGCTTTGCCTTTATTTTTTCTGTTCTGGTATATATTTTTTTTATTTTTATGGTTTGGTACTATACTGTGTCTAGTTGTTCTCTGCTGTTAATTTGAAAGTGGTCACTGAATGTGTTTTGTTTATTCTTTATTTTTATAGGTACAGGACCCCAGCCACAGTTTAAATCAAGCAAGCCTGCAACTACTAAAATAACTTTCTATCTCAGATAGAATAAGTAGGCACTGTGATCCTGGAAATAAAAAGCAACCACAACTTGTGCTTAAGTAAGACATGCAGTTTCTGCAGAATTTCACTTATAATTTGTTAAGGTCTGTCATGACGAGAGGATTGCTAGGTGCTCTTTTTCTCCCTCAAGAACCCTTACTCTAATATTTCCTTCTTAAGTGATAGTGTGGGCTATTTTGTTTCCACAAGTCCAAAAGCCTCCCATACCAGCTCTCGCCCAGTGATCATGACACTGCTAGTTGTTTAGCTGCTAGCTAGCTAGGTATTTATCTGCATATGTCAAACTGCACTTGCCTGACTTTGTGGAGCATCTCACTAGACTGCTTTCTGGGTAGAGTGTAAACCTGCTCTATGCAGTCTCATTACACTTCACTGTGCCTCAGTCCCCTAATTTTCCTCCATTCCCATGCCTCAACATCATTTCTTTTATACAAAAGGTTCTGTGCCCTCACATCCCCTAAGCCAATCCTAAAGTACTAAATCAACACACATTCCATGTTTTCAATGCAGCCAAACTATACAGTTCCACCTGCTAACCCTGCCTAGTGCTCCCTTGATGGAAACCTGCTCCTCCTATTCCTCTCCAACTCCCAACTTCTTTTACATTCTTTTATGCCAAGCTGAATAAAACAAAGCACATACAACATCTAAACATTACAGGTCATAGCAATAGTAATATAAATATCAATAACCCAACCACCAGCTATCCTTTTGCTACTTATTCCCAACATGCTTCTATCAGAATTTTTGACCTATAATCTACCCAATCATTTTCAGCCAAACATTACATAGCTCATTTAAGTTCTGCCTTATTTTAAACTCCATTCCTTCCATGTAAGTATTTATGCCCAGTTCAATGAGTTTCTCAACTATACCTGAGTGGGATATTGTAGTGAATGCCTTAGCTAGGTCAAGATAGGCAGTATGCACAAGTGTCTCCTCATCTTTTGCCTTGGTGACCTTCTCAAAGAGGTCCAACAGGTTTAGTGAGTATGACCTTCCCTTGAGAAAGCCTGACTATGTTGAGTCCAATGTCTGAAGGATGCCTATGGCTTTGTTGATCATTTCTATGATAATTCTTTCCATGGTTTTAAATATTGGACTAGTCAGATTAATAGATCTGTAGTTTCTAGGGTCGGTTGATGGCCCACCCTTGTGAAGTGGGCTGCTTTGAGGCTATAGTTGAAAAGTGACTCAAGTGGCCCTGATAGGTCATATTTCTACCGATTTAGGAGGCATCCTGTGATATTGTTGGGGTCCATTGAGGCAGTGTTTTTGACTTTAGTAAGTGCCTCCAAGACTTGATCCCTGTCAGTAGTTGGGGGGTTTATGCTAGTAGGTATTTCATGGGAGAGGCAGGGTGGATTGGAGGGGTGACAATTGAGCTGAATTAGTCAGCCAACAAATTTGCTATGTTACTCTATGCTGCTGTGCTCAATGAAGGTGACACCACTTACCACTAGTTTGGCACACTGGTGTGAACTGCCTTTGAGTTTACGAACATAGCTATACAAGGCTTTGTGGTTGTCTTCAGCCTTTGAGACTATCTTGACCTCATAATTGGCCTTGTTGAACTTAATTAGTTCTCTTAGTTTTCTGTTTTGTTTAATGAGAGAGCATTGTGGGGGGTGCTCCTCATGATTTTAGCCATGACTTTTTTTTTTATTATATTCCCTAGTAAGATTATTATTCCACCCAGTACGATTTCCTTTTAGAGTTTGTTTTGGGCTTACTTCTACTATGTACAGCAGCCTCTATACAGTCATTTACATGGTTGTACAGAGCCTCTGTGAACAATTGCACATAGGTTGCTGTGAACTCTGGGTTGGGAGGGACACTGAATTTTAACAAACTATCACTTAGTTTGCTTTGGAATAGTTCCTAACTATTACAGGGTTTGCTAGGATTACTGAGTTGATTTTTTTTAGAAGAAGTCAGCTTTGTGATCTGACCTCACCAGTAAGGTGCAGCTGTCTCCCATACTGGTGAATACCAGCTCCAGTTTGTTTGAATCTCTGGGTGGTATGCACACTATCTGGTCAAGGGTGTTTGTGTGCAAGCATGAGGCAGTGTATGTTTTTTACTCTATAGAGGGGTAGTTAAAATCTCCCATGAATAGACCATTTAGTTTAATGGTGACTGTCTCCAGTAGGTTTAGATATGACCTATGGGATTTTAAGGATGTAGAGGATGACCTACACCTTGCTAGAATATGGTATGAGACTTTGTCTACGGTGATTTGCACGTGGATAAATTCCAGGGAATTTTCCTGTTTAACTAATGTAGGGTTATGCTTCTTGCTAATATAGATTGAGGCTCCACATTTTGTCCCTCTCTATGCAGCTTATGGTCTAATTATGTGGAAGGCACTGAAGCCTTGAACTGCCAGAGTACTTTATGTGGATTTAAATTATGTTTTGGTAACACCACAGATGTCCATATTCTCAAGAGTGAGAAGAGCTTGTAGGGTGAGAAGTTTCTTGTTTAGGCTGATAGCAATGAGCAGTAACACCTTTAGGTTTCTTTGGGTTTTGTTTGCTATGTCTGTAGGTGGTTGTTTACAGAATTAAATCAAGACCCCTCAGCTACCACATGCCTTGTGTCCCCCCATTTTAAATAACTATCCATGTTGAAATTAAATGCATGGGATCTTAATAACAAGTGGCTCTAATCTGAAGGAGTACCTGTCCTTACTGATAAGAAAGCAAATGTAATGGCAAAACTCATTGCTGTGTCCAACATTACCTCTGACAAAGACCCTCCCCTAGATTTAATAAACTCTGTGTAGGCATACTGGAGAGCCTACATGGAATGTTATCGTGTCCATGTACATGGTTCCCCCTCGGCAACACACCATGCATATGAAACATGGCGCGTTGTCAAGGGAGAGATGTGGGACATGTTTATTGAATCAGTAAAGGTAGTGTGGTGCTAACTGTGTCAGATGAGTAACACACCCCCCCTGTACTGTCCAACAGGAATATAGCAATGTAATCTAGTATTTTTTTTTATTTTTATAAAAAGCATGCTTGCGTGGGGGGTCATGGAGCTCAGCATTGCTAAGTTGTGCCAAGACACCAGGCATCTAAAAATAGAAACCAGATGTATTTAATTATATATTTAAAGGTCAAGTTTAAGCGTAACTGAGTGGGTTTTTGAGGTGAGCCATGGTGCTCAGCACTGCTCAAAGGTAGCTCAGAGGTATATGCAAATGTATAGCAGCATTCCGCATACCTAAGTAGCCACAAGGGTAGAGTTATGGCCTTATGTGCAGTAGGTGCAGGGTTTGAACACTTGGAGTGGATATTAAGCATTTATTTTCCAAATACAAATTATACTAATTATTTTTAAACCTTGACCTACTGCAGACAGCTATGTTCTGCTAAGAAGTGCTAAGCCTTGCTAAGCATTGCTCAAACAGGATATGTATTAACACTGCCTGGCAGTGCTTGACACCACTGGGCTTTGCTTAGCTGGTTTGCACACTGCTAAAGACTGCTAAGCATTGCCAGTTTAAGCACTGCTCAGTTGAGCTGAGCTGGTTTGCGTTGTGCTAAGCAACATGCCACATTTTTAAATATTGCTCAGTGGCTTGTAAAGGCAGGAAAACAGGCTATATTAAGCCCAATAGGCTGAAATACATAATCCATTGGATTTCATACTCTGAAGGGTACAATGGCAGGCATTGGAGAAGGTTTGAACGTTTGGGTGCAGCATTGGGGTATTCAGGAGTCCAGGGTCATGGTTAGATTCCTTGTAAAAAAACATGAGGGCCAGCTGACACAGAGAGGTTACCAGGGCTCAGAGTGCAAACCAGAGGCCTGGGATGGGCTGGAAAAGGATCTCACCAGTGCAACTGGTATCCCCGGCACAGTTGAGCAGTGTCATCACCACTATGATGATCTGAAAGGATGGAAGGGGGTTCTCTTGGACAATTGGGCCCAAGAATTCTGGGCTGGGAATGCCCTGTATGTAAGTACCATTATCTGTATTTCTCCAATATCTAATTTTAACTGTGTGCTAAACTGGTATGCATAATGGTGTCCTTCTCTCCCAACAGCCACAGAGGATGGGGCTAGCAACATCAAGGCACATGCCGGGCACTTGGCCAGGTTGCCCTATGAGTGTGGTGAGTACAGATATAGTGTGCTACCTATAGTCAAATAAGCAAGAAAGTGTAAAGCATTAACTGTGATTAGGTATATACAGTAAAGATTGTATTGCAGTGAATGTCGACTTGCACCTGTACCACAAGATGTGCAAAGTGCCAACTGTAGTGCCATAAGCAGGGAAGACTAAAGCATTAACTGTAATAAATTATTATATGCAATAAAATGTATTAGTGCAATAACTGTGGAATTACAGCTGTGTTGCAACACATGCATACTGACAACTCTTATGCATTAAAAACATGAAATTATATCAGTAACTGATTGAAATTTTCTCGAATAAAGTCTATTGTGCAATGACTGTGGTAGTAGGGCTGTTTTTCAAGAAATCAATTATGACAACTGTTGAGCAATAAAACATGAAATAGTACTGTGGTGGTGGTGCTGCGGTAGCGCTGTCACCTGACAGTAAGACGTTGTCCCATTCGATTCTCAGCTAGAGTGTCTTCTGTCTAGAGACATGCACGAATGAGCGTACCTTTATTGAAGGTTGTGCATCAGGGCTGGCAACTCGGCACGTAAAAATCTACTGTCAATCATTAGCGGACGGGAGTTCCACTGTGGTGACCCCTAACTGGGAAAAGCCGAAAGACACAACACCAACAACAACCTACATGAAGGTATGTCTAATAAAGTCTGTTGTGCAACTGGGCTTTTTTGCAAGAAATCAATTATTACAAGTGTTTTGCAATAAAATCACGAAATAGTATCAGTGCCTGCATGACGGTATGTCTAATAAAGTCACTTATCCAATAAGTGCAATGTTCAGAGTTGTTTTGTAAGAAATCACTTCTGAAAACTGGTCTGCAATGACAAATGGAGCAGTAGGAATAACACCAAGGTAAACATGTACAGCAGGATGCAGAATTGTCTTGTTTTCACCACTGCATGTCAGCTACAAGCGTTCAGGCTGTGAGGTATGGTGCTGCAGTCAGGTATAATAGTGTACTAGTTGTACACTACAAATAATAACCCATAATCGAATACTGGTTCGTGACTTCACAGATATTTTAACACACTAACAATGTAATGTGTACACCTGAATTCTACTTAGTCATATATACTTACAGTAACCTAGTATCACTGTCATGCTTCAATGTCATGCATGTGTGTTAAGCTGTCACTGTAGTTAAGTATAAAACTGTAGCAGTATTAGCAGGTCATATTCTGGTGCCAGGTGAGCTCTAGGCAAATATCAGTCAATTAGTAATCACTAGCGATTCCGTAGCTCAGTTTGCTAAATGCTGTGTATAAAGTACATTTTTGCCACGCACACACCATGGTTCAAATTCCTTGCCATGTAGATCTATATATTACGGTATCAGTCACGTAATGTTTACAAATATTCTCTTCACAGGAACCACAGGTAAATGAGTGAGGTAGCCCATATTATGAGTACATTATTGTGTGTTTACATCTCACAGACTGTTACAATCATTGCTAGGAATGCGAAAATATAGCATAACAAACAGGAAATAAGTGTAATAATAATAAAATAAAAGAAAATAAATAAAATGTGTAAGAGCTCTGGTATGGCTACATGCCTGGAATGTGTGATAAAGGTAGCTGCAGTTGATTAATACATTACATGCAGATGTCCAATGCTGTCACTGCTATTGGGTTATATCCCCATGCCTGTCAAGCAAGGCATGATAGTTGTTAACTGAGTCTACTGTACACATACATGTCTCTCAAGTGTCATGCTCTCACGGAATGTAATTACTGATGTGTAATCCCTGTGTCACAGATGTATCATCGACATGATTATATAAATAACAAAGTAACACTACATCAGCCCACAGTACACCTTGGTAGTAATATTGGTACACCTGCTGTGCAAGTGTTATGTGCAGTTGTGTACCCACAGTTGTTACTGGTTGCCCCATACTGTCCCATGCGGATAGCTTCAGAGGTATGTACATGCTACAGCAGCTATAGGGCACTTTTACACATAAAGAAAGGACAGACCTGCAGAGTAGATAGAAGTACTGTTGTCAAATATATAGCCTAGAATGGTATTAATGGATTTCTCTCTCTCCCACTCCTCATCTTCAAATATTTATTATTGTTATTCATTGGTTATGGTTTACTATTAACATGTGTTGTTCCATAAACTTTATTTTGGGGCATGTGTTTTATTATTATGTATGAAAATGGTTGCATATTAACATATCTTGTTGAATTATCTATTCTGTTGGCCTTATGCCACAACTGTTACTGGCATGCTGCTAATATGCTGACTGTTCTGTTATTCATTGTTGTGTTTCACATAATATGCATTGAAATGTAATGAGGCTATTTCCAATGTTCTGTCATGCTGTTATTACTAACAATGGGTTTGTTCATAACCGACCTAAATGTATTGCTTCACCTCATAATCACAACAAACCAGGGTATTCTGGTTCCTGTTGATCTGCCTACCCTACCTCATCTGGCTGTGGCACTGGGTACCAGCACATCTGGGACCCAAGCCGATGGTGCCCCCTCTGCTGGCCATGCACCACCTTTGGGTGGAACTGCCTCAGGAGATGGGATCTGTCCCCCCTGGGAGTGGTGGCAGAGGGGCAGTAGTCACCCAGGATCAACTACCTGCCATGGTGTGTAGGATTCTTCATAAGAGTTATGAATGATGCCTATGCTGGCTTGAGGCCAAACTCGACAACCTGGTGGGGCCTGCTAGCTCTGGCACCCAGCCTCCAGCACAGCCACCTTTGGGGCAGTAAAGGAGCAATGTGGACTGTCCATGGCTCAGTCACACTGCTGTTGTCTGGATGCACATGCTCCTCAATTCCACAATACCCTCCTTATTCAAGATGTTTACCCCCCTATGTGTCACACACCGCCCTTGTCCGCTGTCTTGTCTGTCTGGAATTGCATCCTCTCCTACCCAACTTATCTCCCCACATGTACCTATATCTCATCCCCAACAGTCCACTCTTTCCATCTAAAAAAAAAAAAAAAAAATGGTCACCTGTCCCACAAAAGAAAAAAAATATCGCCCCATACATATATCTCCATTTTGCATACGTGTCTATTGGACACAATTAATATGGTCCAGTTAGCCTATCAACACATTTATATTGTCTTCACCCCTCTCTCTGGGGTTTGAGAGTCTAAATTCATCCTCCAAATCTGTCAAAATGCACAGCTGTTGCTGTACAAGAAATGGAAAGCTTTTGTCCTTCCCAGCACCTGTCCTGCACATCACTACCTGCCTTTCACTATGTTTTTCCCCTGCTTGCTGCCATTTCACAACTGTCCTATCACTCCCTTTTTATTTTCTTTTTAAATTTTTAACACTGGTTTGCACGGAGCTAAGTGTAGCACCATGGGAGTCCACTTAAATGAGCTTTAAAGTGCCTTGATCCTAAGTGTTTCTCACAGTGTTAGGCTCATATATAAAGTAACTTCCCCTGTCATGTTTCAAACCCATACCCCTATCAACTAGTGCCTACACACTGACCCACTAGGCTACACACTAACCCACTAGGCCACACAGTTCTTAATCAAAGCAGGTGTTTCCAGCAATACATACTGATTGCCACTGACAACCTGAAATCAAACCTAATATGAAAAATGGGAGTGCACTTGGGACTCTGATGCAAAATACATCAGTAGACAGCCACATAAATAATTATGTCAGTACGTTAGGCCCAGTACAACAGGTAAATATTCCTTTTTATCTGCATCATCTTTAAACACACCTGCTAAGGCATCAGTGGCACAGTATATATGTTCAGCTAGGACCCTGCTGTAGAACAACTGCCTATGAATGCCATGCACATACCAATGGATGCAGATGTGTGTCACAGCTGTATTCATGCACATATATCTGTCAAATGCACTCGCTGCATTACTAGCTCAGTCTGTTAAATGCCTTGTATGCAGAACATTTTACCACACACAGTCCTGGGTTTGAATCCAGTGTGTTGCACTTCACTTACATTCTTGTGAACACAGCAAGTAATGACTGACTCATGCAATTTTAATCCACATAGGCTATTGCTACTGAATTATCAGCTACCCACTTTAAGTCACAAGCCTGAAGGTAGGGACACACTGCACATATTCAGATAGCCTAACTATACTTTGCATACTTCTCTGCTATTGGCACTGTTGCATAACAAATGTACCCTAAGCACATGCCTTGATTGCACTGTAATGAGTACCCTTACCCTGTCTCTCCTGCAATGACAGGTGTGACACAGCAGCCACAGATACACATACAGTTTGCAGGCCTCCAAAGTGTTCACACACACACTCCATTGTGTCCTAGGCTGAAGCAGCAGCTGCAGCCTGGAGCATACACAACTGTATGTTCTGGTAGCTGCTCCAGACTGACCATACCTCCCAATCCCCTATAACAATGGATGTGGACCCAACAATACATAGAGGGGGTGGGGGTCAAAGGTCCAGAGATAGGTACATGTTTTACAGTTTGCCCCTACTAAGATAGTAAGTTGACAGAATAGCAGCTACTGCATTAGCATGCATATCCTGATGGTTATGAAGTGTGACACTCAGATGTCTCTCTCCCCCTTCTGACCTCAACCCACAATGTTTGCCAGTATACTGCCAGATGACCACACTGTCATGGGACACTGAGCAAAGATATGAAGTAAAACTGTGGACATATTTCATACATATCTACAGTGGACAATATTTGTACTTATGTAGAAGAAAAAACACGTTGGTTGCACACAGCAGGTTCCTTTAATCAAACAAAGTAGACTAGTAAGCACTTTCATGGATACACTCCACTTCATCAGACTAACAAATTCAAAATGTCACATTTAAAAAGGCTCACAGGCATGAACAGACCAATTCACAGAATACAATTAATTAAAGCAATACTAACAATGTTAAATTCACAACAATTCATCCCACAGCTCCTCAACCATTTTATAAAATTCATATACAAACATGTAATGTATAAATATGTAATAAAAAACCTATAAATCTATAATAACAGTACAAGTACTAATTCTAAGAATGAAATGGATAACAATAGATAAAAAGTTACAAACTATATGCAATAAATATGTCATATAAATAAATGCAACACAATATAACTATCTAAAACTTATCTACAGCATCTAATGCTTAAGAGCTCTAGCTCTTAGAAATGGTTTAAGGGATACCCTACTATTAAGACCAGGTGGTATATCAGCTTGAAAAAATAATATCCATTTCTGTTCTATAGCTTCGGCACTATTATTCAAATTACCCCCTCTCTTATTAGCAGAAACAATCTCCAACACTAAAAATTTGAATTTGTGTGTAGAACTTTCTCTCTCCACATGCATTGCCAGTGCACTACTTTCTTTCACATTCCTGATGTCTTTTAAATGTTCTAAAATCCTATCCTTTAGACGTCGATTGGTGTTGCCTATATAAAAAGCAAAACATTCTGCACAGTAGCTAAAATACACCACATTTTTAGTGTGGCAGTCAGCATAAAATTAACTTCTATTTCAAATTCCACATGTGGATGTATGACTTGTCTGCATGTGTGAATATAGGGACATGCCATGCATCTCTTACATGTGTAGGTACCCAGTCTGTCAGATGGAATATGTTTCTGACAGCCTAGGGCCTTATAACAAAGATGAATTTTCAAAGATCTATTATTCCTGAAAGTAAAATGTGGTTCATCTCCTATAACTTCATTCAATTCCTTAACATTAGATAGAATATCCCAATTATTCTTGGTAACATCACACACCACATGTATGTTACTGGCAAAAGTTAAAGGCATCTTGAGTACATTACCAACATCACCATTCCTATTCTGTCTGGTCATCTCACTGCTATTATCAAATCCTGTCATATCTATACGTCTCTTATTATAGTAGGGTCCACATCTACCATGTCTTTCTCTCCAAGCTATACTGGTCTGACTATCTATCACATTCTCTTTATATCCCCTTTCCATGAATTCTTGCTTCAGTGACCACAGTGCTACTTGTAATAGATTGTCATCATTGTGCAAATGCATGATACGAAAAATCTATCCTTTCAACACATTCAACTTATGTGTGGGATGCATACTCCCATTCTGTAGGGCATTATTTTACCTAACAGGTTTCTTATACAGTGTAGTAGAGACTGAATGAGAAGCATCCTTATTAACTCTTACATCGAGGAATTCAGTCTCCTTGTTGGAGTATTTATAAGTAAAATTAAGAAAAGTAGTAACACTGTTAATATACAATAAAAATTAATTCAAACGTTCCTCCATGTCATGCCACAACAAAAAAATGTTGTCAACAAAACGTTTATACCACACGATAGACTTGGAATATATATTGTTCGAAAGGACATTGTTGATTTCCCATTGTACCAAAGATAGGTTGGCATAGCTGTTGGCACAGGCAGTGCCCATGGCCATGCCAACCTTTTGTATGTAGTGCTCACCTCCGAACATAAAAACATTGTTCTCAAGAATAATCTCTAACAATGCACACACAAGCCTAACCTTCCCTGAGTACACATTCTTAGTATATAGTAGCTCCCTGATGTTTTCAATGCCCCAAGCATTGGGGATGACTGTAAATAATTAATCTATATCCAGAGTCACAAACCAACACGGATCATCTAATGATTCCAAATAAGTCCCCAGATCATTCAGGAAATCTTTAGTGTTCTTCCAAACAGTATCAAACTCTATCAAAACAGGATGTAGATTTTTCTCAGCAAATATTGAAAGGGGCTCAGTGGCCCATCCCCTGCTAGACACAACCGGCCGCATAGGCGGACTAACTAAATTTTTGTGCACTTTAGGTAAACCATACATTATAGGAACCATTGGAAATTCAACACTAAAATATTCAAATAATGACTCATAAATCATACCAGTCACAAATAAGTCAAACACTAAAAATTCTATCTTATCAATAGCAACCTTAACAGCCAAGGGGGATATTTGATCATAAGTATTAACATCACAGAGGAGATTCATCATATTACAAACATATAGATCCTTATCTAGTATAACAATGCCTCCCCATTTGTCAGCAGGATGTATTTCAACACATGATAAACCCTTTAATTCAAACAGAGCCTGTTGTTCAGAGGCAGATAATTTAAAACATGTGTTCTTATCATTTCCAGCAAATCTGTTCCTAAGCTGTTTCTCACATACATCAATAAAAAGATCAATGACAGGGTTATTGGGTGGAATAAATACATTAGGTTTCTTGAAAATACATTGAACATTTGAATTCTCTTGAAATATAGTTTTTAAAGTTAGGGTTCTCCCAAAAAGCTTCAGTTCTTTTAGTACATTCACTAAATCAGCTTTTTGGGCTGGAACAACACTTAAGTCCCTGTTCAGCAAAGTCAGTTGAGTTTCAGTTAAAACATGAGAGGATATGTTAAATACTATACCTGATTGGCTCTCTTCCCATTCCTGGTCTGGTTGTTGACGCTGTGTGGGCGTCGTGCTCTCTCATTCGTAATTCAGCTCCTGGACATCCCTCTTATAGGGAGAGGATTGTGTAATAAAAATGTCCTTGTGTTGAGCAAGATCCTACAGCTACTGGTTGCACACTACTGGGGCTTGCTCGCAGTGTTGCAGTTTGTTTCTGCTTAACTATCGCTACGGCTTCTTTATTAGACAATACCACTTCTCCTATCTCTTCACATTTCACTATTTTAGTAGAAATATCCTGTATTCCCTTGTTCGTCTTATTCTGGGACAAATTATCAGCAGTAGTACTCAATGTCTCTCTCAGAACAGGTTGAACAAATTCAACTTGTGAAATGGCTTGTTCCACCATCATACTGTTCTCATTGTCCCACCTACTTCCTGTATCTCACCATGTCACATCCATATCCAGATCTCAGCTGTTTAAGCATAGGGCAGTGGCACGCAAACGGGATCGGGGGGAAAAATAAAAAATAATAAACTTAAAATGAGCATTCTAACTAAAAGCAGTATTCTGCCATGCAAGTCAATGGCAGGCATAAGACAACCTGGCTAGTGAGTAATGGTTGCTAAGGGGGGAGACTCAGTGTGGGACATGTAACTTTGCATTAGCAGGCAATCCTATGCAAGTGAGGGGAAGGATAGTGCATCCTAGATTTCCCCAGGGTGTGAGGCAGGTCCCAAGAGTGTAAGAGGATAAATAGCTGGGTGCAAGACTAGGATATAGGTGACATCATGGGGGTGTGTGTCAGGCATACTGTAAGTGGATTGGAGCCCTGTGGCTCGGGACTGCTCCTAGCTTAGCACAGCTAAGCTAGAGGTGTGTCCAAACTGCCTATCACTCTTTAAAAATTGTAAGCGGGTGTGCGTGCCACGCACCAGGTTTTACAGGAAGAAAATGGAAGTTAAACCAGGAAATAGCAGCTCTGTGGACATTTGAGCACTCCATTTGCACGGCGCACACATGGGCTTAAACAGGGAGGCAATGGGAAGTGAAAACTGCAGTAGGAAGGCAATCAAGGAGAACTAGCTTAGCTGACAGGTGAAATGTATCAGAATCAGCCAATTACACAGACAGCATTCCAGCCCAGCACACCACACCACTATAAACTATGCAAATACCTTTCCCCCTTGTTTTTCCCAAAACCTCTGCACCACCGGTGTATAAAGATGGGGAAATTTTACAAAACAGAAGCAAGAGAAAAAATGCTAGGGGCTGCTTTTGCTATCATAAACCAGCATGTGCAAGAGGCTGAGGGTGGTGAGGATGTGAATGCTGCTGAGCAACCCACAGTGAGGAGATGGAGAAGAGTGTGCAAACCCAGGGTAACCTACCAAGGGCTACATGAGCTGGAGATAGTGGAGCACTATAGGGTGGACAGGGACCTCCTACAGCAAAGTGTTGAGCTGTGCCAGCCATGGCTCACACACAGAACTAACAGAGGGGAACCCATTCCAGTGGATACCAAGGTATGTGTAGGCCTAAGAATACTAGCCACAGGTACCTTCCAAAGGCCAACTAGAGATATGATGGGGATTTCACAGGCATCAGCATCTAGGGTACTCCACCAATTCTCAGATGCTATGTCAGCACATGTCGGTGAGCACGTATATTTCCCCATCACCCATGAGGCGTTGGCCAGCAATATGCATCTCTTCCACCAAATAGCAGAATACTCTGAGGTAGTGGGTGCAATAGACTGCACACACATATGCATTAAGCACCACCTGATGAGCAGGGTAGGGTCTACATCAACCGCAAGGGCTTCCCCTCCATCAATTGCCAGGTCGTGTGCGATGCCCAGTGCATAATAATGAATTTGTGTGCTGGCTGCCCTGGAAGCTCCACGATTCCCACATCTGGCATCTGGTGCAGCTGTACCAGACATTTGCCAATGGGGACATCCCACACGGTAACATAATGGGTGATGCTGGATATGCACTGGAGTCGTGGCTGATGACACCCATCAGAAATGCACACACAACCGAACAAGAACTCCATAATGAGGCACATGCACAGATACGAATCATAATAGAGCATGTGTTTGGGATGCTCAAGTCATGGTTCTGGTGCCTGGACACATCTGGTGGAGCCTTGCAGTACTCACCAACTACATGTACCCAAATTGTCCTTGTATGTGCCATGCTATACAATATGATCATGCAGAAACAGCTGCAGCAGAAACAGCATGGGGCAGGGCCACACAGCCCCCCACTAATGCCAAGGCCTGCACAGGCACAGAGTGATGTGGAGGAGGAACAACCTGAGCCTTCTCCAGTAGGTAGAAGGAGGCATGCCCAGTATGCCCTGGCCTTGGCAAAGAGGCAATGCATAGCACATGCACTGACACAGTAGGGACCCAGGGAATGACACCTCTCTCCGACTTGCACATACAGTAAAAGGGATGCCAAACATGACACTACCTGTGCTCAACCATGTATAGTGAGTGTACTATCTGCATCTGACATAGGCAGCCCTGCAGCACCACCCTCAATACTGAGACATCCATAAGGTAAGTGACTCACACATGCCAGTTGGGGGGGGGGTCACGTACCCAACAACAGTTACAGCCAGCAGGATAGGTGTAGACAAACACAAACAAATGCTGTACTATGGCCTCTGGATGAGCCCTATGGGTAACCCCTCCCCCAGGCCTACACAGACAGACTACAGCAGGCCAGGCAGTTGGATGTAAGTTGTGAAGGCTAGGAAGTCAGAAACTAATATGTAGGTAGTTAAAGCTAAGATCTGTAGTACACTGGTATGCCTCTAGCCAGCACAATAGGTAAGACTACAGACTGAAATGGAGTACCCAACATACCAGTACAGTCCTAACAAATGTGTAAAAGTGCCAGGTGTGCCCCCCATCTTATGTACACTTACAGTAACAGTCAGGTGTGCCCCCCACTCCTGTGTAGAAATGTAGAAACAGTCAGGTGTCCCCCCCGCTATGCAGAAATGTAGCAACAGTCAATGCCAAATGACCGATGTATACCCTGCAGACACACCATGCTACCTGTCTGTGTACAACACAAAGGTCAGCACCACAGTACAAACTACCTGGACTTGATCCACATATGCAATATAGATGGCCATACTGGGAATGCTCATACACTTAGAGGAATGAAGGCAATGTCAGTCAACAACATACTGAAAGGTCATACTGGGCATGCTCAAACACTTAAACACATGAAGGCCATGTCTGCAAACACCAGTGGACCTGACATATTTGGCAGTCACAGCTCTCAGTGCAGACACATGTCAGTATGCACCAAGCCTGCCTTGGACACACAGTGGATAGGAATACAGACATATATGTAAGGAGAATACACTATAATAAGCCAAAGGTAGACAGAAATAGATGTGTGCAAGAGGGTGACCATGACAAGGAGCCATCCAGGCCTGTCCCACCCAGCACACAGCCAAAGGGCCCCAAACACATGAGGTGCAGATGTCACTCACTGCAGATACTAGCCACCAGTATCTGTCAGCATGACAGACTATGTGGTGCACGTGCCAGGTGTGCAACATGACTGCACAAGGAAGTAGTCACCTAGTAGCTGTATACATGAACCTGTGACATATGATCTCATGTGTGCCCGCAACTGACATGTCAACCCCTACATGAATGGGTTATGGCCCATGCACACACCACCCTCCCCATAGCAGTATTATGACAAGCCTGCTGAGGTCATCCAATGTGAAATACACATTTGGGAGAACTGTAGCTCAGTACCACAGCGCGTCCCAAAACTGAGTACTGTTGTAGTGATAAACTAGTTAGGTAGTAGTTCTAACCCCAGACTTGGCAACTGTGTGTTTGTGTGTGAATCTGTTTGTGTGTGTGTGTGTGTGTGTGTGTGTGTGTGTGTGTGTGTGTGTGTGTGTCTGATTGAGAAGAGAGCAATGCTTTTTAGGCTGCTCACACTCTGTACAATTGATATACTCAACATTGGCAAGGCTGCTGATGTCACTCACCTAGAAATACACCTCTGGAAAAATTATAGTACAGAAGTCTCTGTAGCACGTCCTGTAACTGCATACTACTGTAGTGTGATAAAGTTGTTAGATAGGTGTTCTAACCCGAGACCAGCCAAATGTGTGTGAAACTGTGTATGTGTCTGACTGAGTAGAGAGAAATGCCTTTTAGGCTACTCACACTCCGTACAATTCATATACTCAACTGTGGCAAGGCTGCTGATGTCACTCACCTAGAAATATAACTCTGGGAAAGTAATAGCCCAGTAATTTCTGTAATGCATCCTATAACTGTGTACTGCTGTAGTGTGATACAGTAGTCAGATAGGTGTTCTAACCCCAGACATGGCAAGTGTGTGTGTGTGAATCTGTGTCTTTACAATGCTTTTTAGGTTACTCACACTCCTTAGAATTCATATACTCAACTTTGGCAAGGCTGCTGATGTCACTCACCTAGAAATACACCTCTGGGAAAGTCATAGCCCAGTAATCTCTGTAACGCATCTTGTAAATGCATACCACTGTAGTGTGATTTAGAACAGTGGTAGGGTTCCATCTCCACCCATGGCAGTTCTGGATGTTTTGTGTGTATTTCAATGTCTGTGAATGGAGCAATGCATTATAGGCTACTCACTCGCAATACATTTCAAATGCCCTACTTTGGCAATCCTGCTGATGTCATTCATTGTGAAATACAACTTTAGGGAGTAGGCTCTTTAGTAATCCCTGTGGTGTGACGTATAACTGCTCTATGCTGTAGTGTGATATAGGTCTTGGTCAGGGATTCTATACCCACACATGTCAGTGGTGGATGTTTTGTGTGTGTCTCACTGTCTGTGTAGGGAGCAATGCATTTTAGGCTAGTCACTCGCAGTACAGTTGAAATGCCCTTCTTTGGTAATCCTGCTGATGTCATTCAGTGTGAAATACACCTTCGGGGAGGTCCGTGGCGTGTGCTATAACTGTGTAGTGATGCAGTGCAATAAACTAATTAGGTAGGGGTTCTACTCCCAGACATGACAGGTGTGTATGTGTGGGTATGTGTACTTGTATCCTGTGTAGAGGTGGGTGTAAGTGTGTGACACCTGTGGGCAATATGAAGGGGTTTTTGCTAATTTCTTTTATGGTGGGCCTACTATATTTCACAATGTCAACCACAGAGGGTTAACAGATGTAAATTAGCTGAGAGGCTGGGGTGAAAGCCATACCCATACATGTGACATCAAGCCCAGCCAATCACAGTTAGCAACCCCACTATTACCCAGAGCATGCACTCAACCCATGTGTCATACACACACACATGCCTAGGTAACAGCCAATATGTGGGTAGTACACTGCATATTGGCCACTGATAATAACTATGCAGTTATAGCAGTGGGCTACAGAGGGCATGTCACCATGCCCATCAGTCCAATATGCACGTACATGCAGATAGTGCACCTCCACCATGTTCCCCAGTGGACACCTGCACCACCTGTGGTGCCTTCACATGTGACTCACAACGGACATACCATGCCTGACAGCATGCCCTGTATGGACAGATGACATTGACATCAGGGAATGCTATTAGCCTGCTATCAATGTAGGTGCAGGGTAAACCTGCTGCCCATTACCAGTTCCTGCCACAGGTGGGCAAGACTGGCACATTTGATGATATTCTGTGTTCACAACATGGGCCAGACACCCCAGGTACAGTTCCACATGTCACTGTACATGCATGTGGGAGGTTTGCACATCCCAGATACCATTCATGTAATAGACTAAGGAACACTTACATGGCATGTGATGTACAGCATTGGCCACACACAATAGTCACCGAGGTGACTGGATGGGGGATGAAATACCCACCTGTGTGGGCAAATGCAGAAACTACAGGCCTGAGCCACGATGCAGACCATTGTCATGTGGCCTGATGCCTGTTGGCACAGTTGACCACCAAACACCCATGCAGCCATGCACCTATGTATGTCAGAACTGGCACCCTTTGTGTTCGTGTGTGTGTGTTGTATGGTGCGTATGTCCACATCCACACTCACTACAACCCCCCAGGGCACACTGAAGCATGCTGTCTGATGTCTGACACCACCTCATATTCCTTACCCATATGACCTCCATATGAACTGTGTGGTGCATGTGATACCTGCACATTGATGTGTTGTGGCAATCCCACTAGTGATGAGTTGCACTCCTGGCCCTGCCAAATGTGTCAATGTGTGCGTGCCCCTGTGTGAGTGTGCCTGTGTTGACACTGGTACCTGTTCATGCAGACAGGCACATGTACGTCACCTACCATTTATCTGCCATATCCCTGTTGCAGATGTCACTCACCATCACATATATGTTCTGAGTGCTCTACATCAGGTAACCCAGGTGGTGCATCCAATAACTGCATTGAACTGTGATAGTGCTATATAGTTGTTGGGGGTTTGATACCCTGTGCTGGTAGGTGTGTGACACAAACATGCTTCAGTTTTACTCTCCCACCCCTCCCTGACATGTATTTGCCTCCCCCACTCCCTCTGGTGGATGTGGAGACCCACACACTGCCTTGCTTAGGCAGCAGCATGTGTATTTTAAGTGATGCTCATGATCAGCTGATGGCCTCTGCACAAAATGCAGCCCTCCCCTAGCTGATTGCATGTGGAACAGCTGTGGTAACATTCCCATAGTCAATTGCATGGAAACGCACTCCAATACTTAGGAACATCATGGTGATCTTGGCCCTTTTCAGTCACTGTGAGCAGGAACTAGATCTGGTCTTTGGCAAACAGCATCCAAGATGGATTGGGGATTTACCTCTAACAACATACACTGTGGAAAGAAGGCAATAAACAGGAGGGGGATGTGCCTGACCTGACTACAGACTGTAAGTGCTGCTATACTGCATTTGGAGGAATGTTGGTTTGACAGTGTTTGTCTGGATATGGCTGTCGTACATGTCACAATACCTGCCATGTCAGTTCCATGTATATGAGGAATCCCCATCTGCAGGGTCATCTGCAGATTGGCCAGTATTGTGCCTTTGGTTTCACATGTTAGCCACAGTGCATTTATCTGTGGAATGCAGAAGTTAGTGTGAAGATTGCAGTCTGTAGATGTTGAAGTCCGTGACAGCGACTGACTTCATATCCTTCATAGTACATATATTGCAACAAACCCTGTTACAATGGATAATATATGAGGTTATCACAGCAACATGTCTATACTGGCCCTGTGTATGTGCTGTCAGCCACACCTCTGTCAACCTTTGTACATATGGCATGCATGAAGTGGTGCATATGTGCTGTACACCATAAATAGTGTCATCATATCTGATAACAAGCCAGTGATATATCAGATTGCTACACATGTCATGTACAGTAGAGGTTACATTTCATGACATAAGCTGGACATTCTGTGGATTTATGTACAGTACTGAGGTCTGTGTAGTGATGGTGAATGTTGGCAATGTGTGTATTGTTAATTTGTACTGTAGCCTGTGTACAGACTGTGGAAGATGTCATTGTTCTAGCTCCCCTTCTATCAGATGTTACATGCTGCCCCACTGTATGGTACCATTTTGCCGTACATGTTTGTAGGGCCATAGGCACACATGTCCCATACCACAGACAGCTATCAGGCCAAACTGTGTAGCAGCCCAGTATATGTAGGGTCATTCTGTGAGTGGCACATATGAGGATGGTGTAGAACAGATAGTCCATATACTGTAATATTATGCTAGCTTACCATATTTGGCTGTGGCTGTGTTCACATTGGTTGTGGTTATGCAATGTCACACAGTTGTATCTTACCCTGTGCTGTGGCATGACTGTTTAGCCTGCTATATATGCAAGTACATGTGTATTCCCCCATACGAGATGTAGGCCAGTGTTGAGCCAGTCAGCCTATAGCCTGCACAGTGCATTGTTACATGCCTAGCAGCTTAGTGTACTTAACCAGTGGGATGTCATGTGCAGATACTTGCCAGATGTACTGCTGCTGAGCCTCCCTTAAAAGTCATGTATGTCAGACAGAGCAGTGGGATGCTGTACAGATGTATGCCAATATCTAGTGGGTAGTATGTGTCCATGGCACCCATGTACCAGCAGTCATTATTTGTCAAGCCAGACTGGAGTGTGTGAATCCAACACCTACGGTGCCAAATGTATACCAATCATTATGTGTTATACCCATCTACATGGCTGTCTACATCCATATTGTCAGGCCTGGTACACATGTTGTGCACTAAGGGATTATGTGTATACCTCTGGACTGTACAGGGTGTGTCCAAAGTCCCACATATAGTGGCCAATATGTCTGCTGCACTCCACAGGGGCATTGCATGCTAGTGGCGGTACTTTACAATGATTTCCTTAGGATGTCTGTCAGCAGCCAATGGCACACATGTTATAAGCAGATGTCCCCTTCCACACACACACCATGTCTGTGAAGATAATCCCAATGACAGTAGCAATAGTCTAGTAATATACCTGCTATACATACCTGACATCCCCTTGCACTACGACTTTGGGACTATAGGGGCTGGGGTAGGGCTACACTTCATGTCCAGGACATATGGTGGAAATGTATGTACATATACTTATCCAGATAGCCATATATATGTATATATATATATATATATATATATATATATATATATATATATATATATATATATATAAAATTACACGTGTACTACTTCCATTTACCACTTTCATGGCAACCACCCACTATAAATCCCTACAGCATGTGGGCGTGGTCCCTTTACATTTTCTGTGTGATGGACATCCTTACTGTGTGTGGGCATCAGTGTTACAGACAGCAGTAGCAATACCTCTTACAGGAGAACCTGCACACTCAGAGCAGCCACATATTTGCAGGAGGATCAGGAACTACAGACAGACTGTGAGTAGAGTTGTGTTATGCTTTGCATTGTACTGGTGCTACAGGGTGTGTGTGTACATGCTAGTGTACCTTGGAATGCAGTCTATCTGCATAGCTCACTACTGTGGGCCTATCCTCTTGCTGGACAGAGGTATGCCTATCATGTGTTGTCCATCCACCACACAGGTCCTGTGTCAGATATTACACTGGCAGTATGTGTGTTGCATGCTATCAGTACATGGCTACATCAATTTCTATTTCTAATCTCAATTCCCTAAGGGTGTGTAGCAGACTATCCTGCAACACCAGCACCTTGCTTAGTGTATGGCAACAGTGTTCCACATATGTGCCTGTGTTCCAGCCTCTGTCCTCCATCTACATACCAAGCTTTGCACATATGTCATTCCATTGGGGGTTGTTCTGTATTGGGCTGTAAGTTTATCACACTGCCATTGCTGCCATTCATCCACTGCTGTTGTATCCCCCACACATACAGTGGGGCTGGGGCCATATATATGTGTGGGTGTCACCTACACAACATCTGTGTGTCCTTATGCACTGCAGAGACCAGTGTATGTAACAGTGGCATATGGGCCTGTATTATGGAGTCTAGGTGGGGAGCACCATAATTGACATAGGCTGTTACAAAATGTGGGGGTATCAGGGGTGAGCTGCCACAAGATATCTGGATGCACGGTACTGTATACTTCACCTATATTTACATTACTTACATGAACTGGGGTACTGCAAGCCTACTGCCTCCTGCCATACAGACTGTTTTGTTTGTTATGCCTTGTTATGTACCGGTTACAACCCATTTGTTTACAAAATGTCTTTACCTCCTACAGAGTTTGTACAAAGTGTTGATAGAGGCTGCTGAACTACAAACCTGAAGTACATACTGTTGATTGTGTGGTATCCTGTGGCCCAGTCTGTCTACACTATTGTACATTTTGAAGGGCTTGGCCTGGACAGCAGCAGTTGCGAACCTTTCCAGACTACTGTATTAGTGTAACTGTTTCACAGTTGCTGTACTTTGTTTATATGGTTGTCAGTATCCGAGCAGCTATATGACATGGCATATAGAACTGTTATAGTACACAATTAAAGGATTCCATTTCTGCAAACCTGTGTGTGGTGGCTTTCTTATGACATTTCAATGGGTATATGCTGCAGGCAATGGTTGACATTAGTATGTGTGGCCCACACAGTGTCCAGTTGTTCAGGTGTTAACTGTAGACATAGTGGCTGTTCCATATTGCACGCACCTTCTACATAAGTATCTCACTGTACATATATCTGTATGTGTATGTGTAGACACATGTACACACACACACATATATATATATATATATATATATGTATATATATATATATATATATATATATATATATATATATATATATATATATATATATATATATATATATATATATATATATATATATATATATATATATATATATATATATATATATATATATATATATATATATATATATGTATATATATATATATATATATATATATATATATATATATATGTGTGTGTGTGTATATCTGTATCTGCATATCTGTGTCTGTGTATCTGCATCAGGGGGATGTTGATGGCTTCCACATATTACATGTTCTATGGGAGGCAGACTGTACTTGGTAGTGTATTGCAGGGTGCATGTGTTTGGCTGTGGGGGGGATGCCTATTCATACAAGACGTATAGTGTGTGGGGCCTCTCAACCCCATTAACGGTGCATGTGGACATATGTGTATTTGTTAATCTGCAATTGCTATCTACAGATGTATGGCCACATATAGCTATATATATATATATATATATATATATATATATATATATATATATATATAGATATCTGCTAACAGATATATAACTATGTCCATATATACCTACATAGATATATATCTGAGTAAACATACGTAACATGCTGTGTATATGTAGACATATAGGTGTCGACACATATATGTGCCAATGTAGGCATATGCATGTATATATGTGCATATATAGTAATATATATGTATACAGAGTTAGTAAAACAAAATATATATATATTTATATATATGTGTATATATATATATATATATATATATATATATATATATATATATACATATACATATATGGATATGTTGTATCTGTTAAGAATTTAATATAGTTACACACAGACATCTAGATGCTGGTATACATTCTCTGTACCTTTGCATGACAAGACTGGATGATATGTTTCTGAAACATTGACTGTCTGTATATCTGTCATGGCTTAGTGGTACATCACTTTGTTTGGGGTGTGCAGGTTTCTTGGTTTGAGCCTTGCAAGAGCTGTTTATTTTGTTGCTGGGCAGAACACGGCCCATTGGATACAGAGTGATTAAGACACTTTAAAGCAGTTGTAAGCAGGTTTGCATGGGTTTGCGCAGAGCTAAGCACTGCCTACACAGGTTAAGCAATTTAGAAGCTAACTGAATGTATGAAAATGTAAGCAGAGTTTAGGAGTGCTTGCCATCTTGCAAACTCACGCAAACCCGCTTACAACTGCTTTAAAGTGCCTTAATCACTCTGTATCCAATGGGCTGTGTTCTACCCAGCAATAAAATGAACAGCTCCTGCAAGGCTCAAAACCAGGACCCTGCACACCATACACAAAGTGATTTACCACTGACCCATGGCAGATATGCATAATCATGATGTTTTCACATACATGTAATCCAGCCCAGGTATACAACACTACAGGGAACGTATTCCACCATGTAGATGTATTTGTGTGTGTGTGTGTGTGTGTATATATATATATATATATATATATTCATATTTAAATGGATATAACATGTCTATATATGTAGATATAGCTATAGAAATATATACATATATATATATATATATATATATATATATATATATATATATATATATATGCTAATATATACATATATACTTAGATATGCATACATCTATAGATATATGTGTTTACATCCATATGTCCACATATATACAGCACTAAAAATGCATATATGTAAGCATACATATGGTTCACCTTTCACAGGGAGAAATTCATGTCTCCGAGAGCTGGAAGGCCAAACGAATGTTCTCAACATTGCACAATCTTGCAATAAATGCATTGAATATGCAATGAGCGAATGTCACTATGCATTCGCTCATTGCAGATTTGGCAATTTGGGTGCAGATGGCACTATAGTGGGGATGGGGAATATTTGTCTATCCCCACTGTAGTGTGAACTTGTAGTTAGTATATCACAGTATGGTGGTTGTGGGGGGTGCAGGGGAGCATGCCCCCTGCATTACAATATGTATTCCAACTTGCAGTTTGAGAGTCAGTGAAGCTGCCTTTAGATTTGCTGTGTTTTGAAATGTGGTGCAATTAGAAATGACGGATTGGTCTTTTCAGTTTGCAGAAAGGGCCATTTGAAGAAATGATTGTATCCCTTTCGTAGGTAAACACATATATATCTATATAGGTATATATGGACATACATCTGTAGATGAAACTGGGAATGTAACCACAACATATATGTCCACATGCACCATTGATGGGTTTGAGAGACCCAAACAACATACATCTGGCACGAATAGGTATTCCCCCACAGCCAAATGCATCTGGCCTGTAATACAATACCAACCTTAGCAGATCCCATAACCAGGACCCTACATGACAAAGGCAGTACATGTTAACAATACTCCATCCCACCTGTAGAATATCAGGCTGGCATTACTAACATATCATGCAGTAAAGTCAAGTGAAGTGTCATGCTTGGAGGACCCCCATGGGCAGGTGCAGTAAGTAGCTGGGATCCCTCATACAATCCAATAGGCCTACACCTGACAATGGATTCACCAATGTTGGCAAGGACAACCACAAATCCACCATGTCAGCTGGGAACTACCACCCAGTAGCCTGATGACCCTGGTCTGCAGGGACATGGAACATATCAACAATGAGCCCATGGCCAATGTCACTGGTAATTTTAACACATGGGACCCCGCCAATGTTGGACTTGTCAAGGGCAGAGAATACCATCTGAATCTGGTATACCTCCTTGACCCAATCATGACAGGTGTAAATGAGGGTTAGGAGGTGCACAATGCCTATGTAGATCATAGCAGACTTTTGTACACCATCCCACATGTAGGAATGTGTGTAGTTGTTAAGGGATCTACCTCCACTCACAGAATATGTTTCCGTCAGGACTGCTTGGGAAATGCCAACATTCCACAGGTGCCATCCCATGGACATACAGTCCTTCACAGGTCATAGATGTGTTAATGCCCTCCTCCACACTGTAGAGGTGTGCAACACTACTGGGATTACTATAACTCACTGGGTGTGACTGTTGTGGACACATCTACCATCATTGCAGTTACTGTTGTGTCTATCCCCCCTCATAGCTGTCTGTAAAACTGTACAGTGTATGTAATCAGGTTGTTTGTTGTTGTTTACACCATTCACAGTAGTTGAGCACCTCACACACTCCTAAGGTTAGGGCTATGCCACCGGCATTGGCACAAACATGCTACTGAGGTGAGGATCGCAGAAGAGTGGGGAAAGGGACATACACCCTGCTGTTAGTATGTTCAATGTCATCCACATTGCAGACTGCATATATAGCAATGTGTGGTTGTGCCTATCCTGTCTTGGTGGCATTACATGTACAACAGATGTGTTACCTGCACTGAGACATACCTCCATGTGTACAGTCTTGTATCTGTACTGCATCCAAACCAAAGGCTTTGTGTGTTGTACCCAGTCATGTCATGTGTACCACCCACTACACTTACTGGTGCCCACTGTAGAAGGCTTGCTGACACCACTACATCCATCAGCCATGTGACACATGGACAAACACAGCACAATCAGAATAGATAATGGTGACAACAATACTACATTTTTAATTACAGCTATGATGCATCATGGCTGCACAGCTACACGTTCCAAGATATTAGCATTTCACTTTATTGCTGACAACATACTACACAGCATTCCATTACTACACTGTTGTACAGTCACCCTGTGCATCAGCACCATGTTAGCCTGTCCCTGCATCGATGTTAGGGAGTGGCACATGTATCATTATATGCACCGGGTGTGTTATTGGTTTTTCCAGAGACCTAGGCTGAGCCATACAATTGACAACATGTGTGTGTGTGTGTGTGTGTGTGTGTGTGTGTGTGTGTGTGTGTGTGTGTGTGTGTGTGTGTGTGTGTGTGTGTGTGTGTGTGTGTGTGTGTGTGTGTGTGTGTGTGTGTGTGTGGGGGCTGAGTACTGGTATGGGCCAATGGTGATGTTGTGTGTGCAGGAATGTGGTTGCCCTAGGTTTGTTGTTTATGTGTGTGTGACTGCATGCACACAGTTCTACCATGTGGCTGCCCTATAAGGGGATTTGTGAGACAGCTGCAGACTGTACCTGGCAGGGTTTGCAGTTCATCATCTCCGGCCATGGACATGGGACCTGTGCCTGGCAGGTGTGCTACAGGCAGTATCAGGTACAAAGCCATATCGAGTACTGTCCCCTGAGGTTGAGAGATGTCCACTGGATCCAGGTCCCTCCTGGGACTGGCAAGGGCCACGTGCACATGGTCTGTTATGACAGTCTTTGGACAGCACCCCCACCCCACAGTGCTGGGACTGGTACTGTCACTACAGGGGCAGCTGTGACTATTGGGATGGCCACGGTGACCTCCAGCTGCTGGTGTTGCTGGAATATGTCTATGTGGCCATCACAATCATCCCACCCTGTCCTGACACATGGATATGACATTGTGGATGAGATCCAATGTCTCACCCCACCGTCTTTCCATGACCTTGGTGTAATTACGGATGTCACCTGCTAGGTCACGGATGCTGTCAGTTACAGAGGTATGAGGAGCCCTCTGCACCCTTAGACCCTGCCTGGTGTACCGTTCCATTCATGCCTATGCCTACATGACAGCCTGGAACATGCGTGTGGTTGATATAGATATGGCATGTCTGCCAAGGGCATGATGACCAGCAGTGCTCCAACGAGTACTCCTGAACATCTGTCTATGTGATACCCCACCAGACATCTGGCTATGGCTGCTGTGTCCTGACAAACATGCCATAGATACCGCACTGTTCTGGCCAATGCCAACTGTAGACTGTCCCTCAGCTAAGGCCAATGGTGATGAGGTATGTAGAGGCAGTGTGACTGTGTGCGTGGATGGGGTGGATACATGTGGGATGTCAATTGGTGGCCCAGTGGCAACCTCTGATGACCCTACCTGTTCCTCAACACACCTATCCTCATGGTCACTGTCTGTATCAGTGACATCAGATTCCCTGCGGGAGGGACCCAGCCCCACCTCGCCACCTGTGAGGGGAAAACAGGGAACAGACTGTAAGACCTGTACATCACTGCTAAACAGTATGTATATACACACACACACACACACACACACACACACACACACACACACACACACACACACACACACACACACACCTGTTCAGACATGGCCACACACACAAATATACAAACATGCAGTCAACATACATGACAACCCATACACTCCACCAGACAGCACCTACAGACAACTCCAGCACCCCCATAACACACACAATAGCAGGTGATGATGCAGTACAGTATCACACACAAACCTGTAATTACACACATGTCAGCATGCAGGACATGTGGTGCTCAGCAGCATGCAGTGCAACTGTAGTCAATCCCTGTTACTAACATTATACATGGCTATGATGCATGGCTTCTGTTAGTAGGTGATGGCCCTCCCCCTGGAACACACTGCACCCATGTCCACAACATTGCTGTGCATCTGTTTAGCACCCTGATATGTACTGTGCACCATACATCACAGATGTACACACCATTGCAGGATGTGTATCTGTGTGTCAGTTGTGTTTCTGCTGCTGCTCACAGCCTCTGTGTGTTTCTAGATTACATGTGGACATGTGTTTAATGAATGTTTGATGTGTATTTACAGATGTCATCATCAGTGGTGTATGTATGAGTGATAGACTACCATTAGATCGACCACAGACACAATGTACTGTACATATGGAGAGTGTAGAGACCATTATTGACCATTATTGAGCCCTGGCTGATGTTGCCTGTGGTACACATAGGTTCTTAAGTGAGTACTGGTCTATTGGTTTTGGGGTATGCATAAACCTAGCCACAGGGGTTCCAGCCATGCACCACCCACTAATGTTATTCCCCTGTGCCCCTGTCAGGCTGTGGCACAGACATACTACTCAGGGTGAATTCCCCTCCAGTTGTCAAGTGTTTTTGTAAAGAGGGACAATGAGTAGCATTGCCTGACATGTATGGCTAATCCATTCCAGGGTGTGGGAATTCCCCAGGACAGGTCCTTATCCCTCCAGTATGTTCTGTGTAATGTGTTGTTGAGGTTTAGGACCCTGGAGTGTGTGTTTGCAGAGGGAGTGGGATGTCTTTATGTGTAGCATGTTCAACTGCTGTGTGCATGACATAGCTGTGTATGCTAGGCAGATGTCAGCTGTGCCTGGGCAATGTGCACTGGAGTGTAGCCACAGTTGTCTGAGATTCTCTGTGTATTACATGTGTTTGAGTCTGGTAACCGAATTAGTGAGAGGTGTGCTCTGTCATTGAACATGTACAGTATGCATTATGGGTAGGTGTGTTAGATGTGTACATGGCCTACACCTTAGCTATGACATGCACAGTGAATTGCCAAGCATAACCTTAAACCATACTCACCGGCATCTGGCCGCTGCCTTGCTGGTATCCCAGAGGGATCTACATTGAGATGAGATAAAGTTGATGTCAGTGGCCACAGCTGTGGCATTGCTACAGGGTGGCTGCAGTATTACAGTACAACAACTGCTGAAGTCTACAGTACTACATATTATGCATTACTGCTTATCAATACTACACAGCAACAGTCTCCACATCTCACATATGCATGATCTACCTGTACAGATGCATACACAACAGTAGTCTACTCATATGTCCTGGAACCTTAACTGCATGCTCCATGTCTGGTGTGTGTGTAGCACCCACCTCCATGACTGTATATATCTGTAGCTCTTGTTGGTGGGCAGTTGCTACCAGGCTCATGAGCAGCTCCTCCACTCTGGTGAGGGGGGATGGATGTTATGCCCCCCCCTGTTGCAAGGTGGTCACCCCGCATGGCAGTGGCAAAGCAACATACATGGCGGACCAGGTCACTACAATGCTGGTGGACTTGCTCATACGTACGGCTGTGCATTCCCACCTGATTCACCCTATGGACCACATCGTTCCACATGGCTGTTGGCTCATGCTGGTCCTGGCTTCTCCATGAGAACAGCAGATGGTAGTTCTGGATGATGCTGATGATTATAATGCCATCCTCAGTGGCACTGTAGGTGGGATTCCTCAGGTGCGCCATACTCCCTGAAAGACATAATGATGGAAATATGTCTGAGAAACTCATATGGCAAGTTTACCATAATACATATCAGTCTCACACCACCATATCAGCTCCAACTTAATGTTCACACAATGCTAGTAGTATGTCTCCAGTATATGTACCATTGGGTCATATATTGTATTGTACAACACTTTCTGCTAGGTGTTTATAGACATGCTCCTTGTGGGGACACTACAGTTGCTGGGCTGTTACAGAGTATTTCAACTGCATGCCATTGTCACTGCAACTATGTTTCCACATATGCATGTGGTATGCCTGCTATGTGATTGCTACACATCTGCCATTCTGTGATATTGGGGATATCTATGCATGCTGTTGGACATGTTCTGGGATTGTGTGGACTATTGCAACCCACATATGTTCCATGACAGTTACACACCACTATGTGTAGCGGTTATTTGACAGCAGGAACACCACTCCCACCTAATGTGCACATGTTACCAGTCCACATCACATCCATGACCCACCATGGAACCTCATTATCTACTGTCCAGGCACTACCTTCATGTGGAACCACCTCAGGGGATGATGCCCCCCATGGAGCACACACAAACATATGTCTGTCACCCAGTTAGGTCCAGAGTCTTGTGCATAGGGAGCTCCACAGAGACATTGAGTATGTGCTGCATCACCTGGAGGCATGCAGTACACATACACAAGGTTCAACATGCATCTTCCTCCTGCTCAGCCCACAGCCCAGGCCCCTTTATGACCATGTAGATACTGTTGTGACTGTCCATGGGTGGGCACCATGTTCCCTTTGTTCCCATATGGGGGCTCAATGGCCTCCACATTCCAAATGTAACTACCCATCCACAGTGTTTAACCACCACATGTGTCATATACTAGCCCTGTATGCTGTCTTGTTTGTCACCCAACCAGACCTACATACCAATATGTGCATAATACCCTTCACCAACATATATATCCCCCCTTCTCAAACAATTGCGATGTGTTCCCAGCATGGGTTACACACCACACTCCACACTCCATCTTGCAGCCATGTACTGGTGTGTAGGTATGTTGTGTATTGATGTGTGATGTTCTCTCACACATGTCATGGCAGGAGACATGTATTGACATAAAATATATATATATATAAGTAAACATACACACACACAGACACACACACACACACACACACAGATATATATATATATATATATATATATATATATATATATAGATAGATAGATATAGATATATGTGTGTATGTATCTATATATATATATATATATATATATATATATATATATATATATATATGTATATATACATATGTGCATATATGTGTAGCTATCATTATGTGCTATTTATGTACCTATATATATGTATAACTGTCCGAGGTTCTGTAGACATACACAGCTGTGAATATGTATCACACATATATGTATCTGCATGTGGGGTGCATACGAACATCTGGTCCACACTCATGTAACTCTCTTTACTTCGCAGCTGAACTGTTCTGCCTTGCTGCAACACAGACAGGTGTTACATGTGAACACAGACTAACATTAGGGGAGTATATATGGTAACATATGTTAGATAAGCATATTACACTGCTATGGCAGTTGGGCATGCTATGCTACACTTTAACATGACTGTCCTGTAGGTGGTGTGGTCTCACACCCATGTGTCTATCATGGCAGTATTAATACCCCCACCAGCCATCGGCCACAATAATTTACAGAACACAGATGTCATGGATCACATATTTGCCATTCACTGTTGATCTGCACATTTGACAGGTATGTCCCACTGCCCACAAGGACTGACACTATTGTCCAGTGCAGTTGTCAAGCAGAACATCATTACAGGAACAAGTACTGATGGCACATATACATCTTTTCACATTATACAGCCTATTATTCTATGCCATATACTACATGCAAGTAAATGCATATGTTTCACATACCTGTTATGTTTTTTCTGCTGTAACACAACCCTGAGCTTTGTGACCTTTATTAAAGTTTTCTCTCTCTCTCCGTCTCATTCTCTCCAGTAGAGAGATTGAGCTGGTTTGAATAGATTGCAGCATGCTATCATTGGTATTGCACATGATCAGATGGTGGCCTGTGCACCAGTCAGTGTCCACCAGTTGCTAATTGCATGCAGCCTGCTGTGTAGTACTTCAGATAACCACTGTCATGGCAACCCTGTACTTTAAATTGCTGACTTCTGTGGGTGTTGTATCTTCACCTTTTCAGTATGGATGACATCCTTCCTGTGTGTGGACATCAGTGTTACAGACAGCAGGTAGCAATACCTCTTACAGCAGAACCTGCAGACACAGGCCAAATTCACATTTGGGTAAGGTTCCAGACCTACAGACAGTGTGAGTAGTGTTATTGTGTGCACTGTATCTTGCTGTTCTTACAGGGTTTCTGTGTACATGGAACTTTTTAATGGAATGTTGTCTGTCTGCATAGCTCTCAACTGTGAGCTTATCCATATAATACCAGGGGGATTGGCTGTTAGGTTTTGTCTGTGCACCACACAGGCATTGTCCCAGATATATCTGTGGCATTCTGTCTGTTGAGTGCTATCAGTACATGGCTACATCCATTTATATTTCAATGTAATATTCCTGTATAAGTGTATGCTGCAACAAATGCTGTAATACCAGCAATTTCCAGGGTATATAACAGTAGTAATGCAAATATGGCCCTATGTTCCTGCCCCTGTCCTCCACATATATGCCAGTCTTTGTCCTGCTGTGATACAGAAAAGGTTGCTAGGTAATGGCCTATCATTATTTACTGCTAGCATTACTGCTATCATCCCAGTCATGCCATGGACTCCCACACCAACTGTTGGGCCAAGTCCATATATATGGGTTCAACAGCTGGAGAACATATATGTGCCCTTGTACATTCCAGAAGTAAGAGTGTGGTACACAGTGTTCCTTGCCCTTGTACAGCCTTTTATGGGGCAGGGTTCAATGCCATTAACCTAGGCTATGACACCTTTTCAGGGATATAACTGTTAAGAAAAGGGTCATTCAGTAAGATAGTGAGATGTTAGGTTAAGCAATGTTATGTACAATATACTGTGACATTAACACAAGTGCTACTTTTCCCCCTAGGGCTTGACTACAGGGTGTAATTGGAGGGTACTGAACTACATCTGTAATTGTTGATTGTTACGTATCCTGAAGGCAAATCTTGTTTCTACTGTTGTACTAATTGAAAGCCTTGGCCTGGACAGCATAGTATGGTATATATGTATATACACATTGCTTGCATCTACTCTTTTGTGTGGGTCTTGCATTCATCACTGATTACATATTTCAAACCTTATGTGGTGTAATTACTGGCATCCATTATTGTATAGTACACAAATAAAGGTTATCTGTGTATACATACCTGTGTGTCGTGTCATGTCCTTTGAATTGTGGGTGGATATGTGTTTAATGTCAGTATTCTTATTTGTGGGAATGGTTGCTACACTACACATTTCACAGGTGGCATTTAAAGGGCTTGTGGCTGAGGGGTATACTTTCTGTGTGTATATGTGTATGCACCTATATATATATATATATATATATATATATATATATATATATATATATATATACACATACATACATATGAACATATGTATGTATTTATATACAATTGATGTTATACAATTATTTGTGAGTCATACATAAATATATATATATATCTACATATAGTTGTCTATCTGTCTACATTTACAGATATATATCTGTCCATATGTCCATTCATGTTCGGCTCATATTTTGGCCTGTTCTTCATTCACTTGGCAATTGTCATGAATGATCGCAGCATTGAAGTCAGTAACTAGTGCCAACACTTTTGTGTTTCAGACTTCATCTCCTTCTACATATGTGTTCTAATATATATATAACTGTGTAACAAGCAACATTTTAAGTGTATTAGAGCATAAATTGACATATATCCCTATTTGTACCCAGAGTGTGGCATACTTTGTCCAGACTTCTTGCATTAACAGGTTATGTGGTATGACAGTAATACATTTCCTGTACTGTTGACTGATTGTGCTGGATGATATTTTTGTGAAACTATCAGGTTATATATATCTGCCATGGTTTAGTGGTAAATCACTTTGTGTATGGAGTACAGGGTCCTGTGTTCGAGCCTTGGAGAGGCTGTTTATTTTGTTGCTGGGCAGAACAAGGGACGTTGACTACAGAGTGATTAAGGCACTTTAAAGCAGTTGAAAGTGTGTTTGCGTGAGTTTGAGCGATTGTAAGTACTGCCAACCCCTGCTTATGTTTTCTTACAGTCAGTTAGCTCTGAATTTCTCAACCTGTGTAGGCATAGCTTACCCCAAAAGCAAACATACGCAAACCCGCTTACTGCTGCTTTAAAGTGCTTATGTCACTTACCCCCATGCTAATTTCTTTAAAAGAAAAGAAAAAGGGGTTGACAGGAAAGTGGTGTAAAATAGGGAACAAAGAGGGAAAGACAGTAGGGAAAATAGCTAGGCATGTGCAGGAAGGGTATAGGAAAGGTCCATAGCTGCCCATTTCTTCTACATCAACAGCTGTGCATAAACACTAAATTTGCAGGTACATTTGGACCTTCAAACCCCTGGGAGAGGGTTGAGGACAACATATATTCATTGTGATGCCAATTAGACCAGATTACATGTGTCCAGTGGACATATGTGCAAAATGGACAGCTATGTATGGGGCGAGATTTTTTTGTGGGAACAGATTGCCCTTTTTTTCAGGTGAGAGTGGGATGTTGGGAAGGGGTAGTAGGTATATTTGGGGAGGTAGGTTGGGTAGGTTAACAGACAAGACACACAAGATGCATACAGGGCCAGTATATGACACATGTGGGGGGTAAACACCTTGGATGGTGAGGGGTGTTTGGAAGTCGCAAGCCCATGAGCCCCCAACTGGAAACAGTGGGACTGAGGTCCCGACCCATGGGCAGTCATCACTGCACCTTCACGGCCTCAATGGTGGCTGTGCTGGGGTCTGTGTAGGAGGGGCAAGCTCACCCTCTAATAGCACCACTCAGCCCTCAAGCTGGCGTAGCCACTCTTGGTACTCCAGATCGAGATCTCTACACACCATGGCTTGGTCCTGTTGATGGCTGACAGGTTTCCCTTCGCGCCTGCTTAGAGGGGGGGGCAAGCCCCATCCCCTGTAGCGGTTCCACCCAAAGGTGGTGCAGGGCCCATGGAGGAGGAGGTCGCAGGCTGGGTCCCGAATGTGCTGGTTCCCGGTGTCATGGCCAGCTGAGGTGGGACAGGTGGTTCCGCTGGGACCGACCTTCCCATATGAGCTGTGTTGTCGCAGGTGTATGACAGATATGGGTTAGTAACAGTCAACAGCATTCAGGATTAGTTATAACAGCATGCATAGGTATTCCCATTAACCCAACACACCAGATTTAACACAGTTGCAGAGCAAGCAGAACACATGCATATATGGAACAACAGTGGCCGTTACAAGAACATGCAGGTTTCATTGATGGTAACAGGCCACCAATATGGGTGTATTTTAACATGACACATGCATAGAAACAAATGTGAATATTTATAAACCATTAGGACATATGTCCCAACAAAAGTTTGGAGTGTACACATACCAGTTGAGGAGTGTCATCAGGTTATTATGCACATATGGTAGGGGTGAGAGAGAGTGTTGAATTAACAACTAATATATCATTGTAGTTTTCACAACATTCTTAGTCACTGCAGTGATCTTTCCCTTACATGTATTATTACACTACACAATGGCCTTATATTGTACACTGGTATATTTATAGCTAATTATATACACGACCTGTGTCTTACATACAGGCCTGACAGGCTGCAGGTGTTAATGCAACATATGTTGAGAATTGCTGTCATACACTTTGGGTGAGGTGATAGAATGACAGGTTTGTTTTCATATACATTCTCTGACTATGTACACGTTTGACTATCAGTTACATGTCATTGACAGCTGCCTACATTACTTGGATCATCACACTGAATTTTCCGGGGAACAGGGTACCAAGCTGGTGATATGGGCCATTTATCTGGACATGCTGGACAGATTGGAATGGTTGTGGGGTATGACTATGCATGCAACTTACAATTTGAACATTCTAGCAAATTCTGTACAGTTGTTGGGTATAATTATGCATACAGCATTCTATCTGAACATTGTATCAAAATCTGTACAGTTGTTGGGTATGATTATGCATACAACTTAGTCACACTCCCATGACTCAAAACCCTGCTGTGTGTGACAAAAAAATTATTGCTAACATCACAGTACATTGTGCTATCAGGGAATTGATGTAAAGCTTTCAACTGTTTTTTAAGTCTCCCTAACTTGTACAATATGACTGACCTCTTGGCACTTCCAACATTGTTATGCAGGACTTCATACCCATTTTATCTGCATACCACTTTGTGGATGACACTGCTTAAGATACAACAGCACTATTTATAATATGGAACAGATCACCAACCTATGAGAGAAGAGTAAACAGAAGCACTTCAGGGGTTATACCTTTATTCACAGACTATTACACATTTATTTCTACTGGTACAACACTTTCTAAGGCTCTTATATTTATTTGTTATGACAGTACATGCAGACTGATTACTAACCTGCCTTGCGACACAGCCTTTGCAGCCTAGCATCATGGGCTTGCTGGTTCACAGCCCGCTCATCTGCAGCTGTCAGAGAAATACAGTGATATTTAGCCATACCTATATATAGTATACACAAGCTAGGCAATTATTTACTACTTAGTAGAATGAATACTTACTCAGTAATGAGGCATTGGGCATCTGCTGAGACTCCTGGTTCCACTGTTCCAGCACATCCCCCCTCCACCGCTTCAGGTCAGCATGGTGGTGCCTGACCTGCTCACCAGTCCGGGGGATACCTGTGGCACTGGTGAGGTCATGGGCAAGACTGTCCCAGGCCTCCGTTTCATACTGCGAGCCCTGGTACTGGCCCTGCAGTAGTCTCAGATCATGGTGTTTTACCAGGAGACATACCATGATTTTTGACTCCTGGATGCCCCAGCGCTGCACTCTAAATCAAGTGTCTTCACCCACACCAGCCATTCTGCCTGCAGTAGGAAGCTACAACCAGTTATGAGAAGTATTACTGCCTATGGGGTTTAAATACAGACATTTTCCCACACCTTCTCATGATTGGCCAGTTCTGAAATGGCTAAGCTATGGACACACCTGCTTAAATAAGGTTGGCACTGCTTAAAGAGGTATACCACTAGGCAGATTGAATTGGCTCCCCTACACATTGCTTACATTTACTAACTTGAGCTGTGCTGCTGTTAGTATTGCTTAATAGTTAATTATCACTATATTTCCCATTTGAGAATTATTTATTCTTCATTACAGGTTTTATATGTGTCTGGTATCCGTGATTCATGTGTACATACACTGTATGGGGACCTGGGGACTTCTACACTTTATTACATTCACACCTCAGATCTATACTTACTGCAGTACTCCAGTTCACATATTTATGTTATGTAGAAGGTTATACCACTTCACACTGTACATAGACTCAGTTCACATGTTTGGTTTGGTTTTCCTGTGGTGAGGATTAGTTTGCTGATAATTCATTCATATCTATTGCTATGATGGCTTAGTGGTTAACTACTGTGACTATAGTGTACAGGGTTCTGTGTTTGAGCTTTGCAGAGGCAGTTCATTTTGTTGCTGGGCAGAACATGGGCCATTGGATACAGAGTGATTAAGGCACTTTAAAGCAGTTGTAAGTGGGTTTGCGCAGGTTTGCCCGATGGTAAGCACTGCTAATCTCCGGTTACAGTTTCTTATGTTCAGTTAGTTTCTACTTTGCTTAATCTGTGTAGGCAATGCTTACCCCTGCACATATGCACTTAAGCACGCTTACTACTGCTTATTTTTGCTTAAACCTGCTTACTAGTGCCTTATTCATTATGACAGTGACACTTCACACGTGCATTTAATGCAGTACTCCAGTTCACATTTAAATGTTATTATGTAGGTTATATGGCAAAAAGATGCGAGAATATGTTCATATACAGATTTCACATGGAAAATGATATGTGCTGCATTGGTACTCAAACCGGGAATGCCTGTTCGTTAGGTGAATGATCTAACCACTACTCTATTGCTGTGCTATTTCATTTGCATATATATTCCCTGTTATCCTCTTTGGCCTTTTCAGCTGCTTTAACCTTAGCTAAGCGATGGGCAAACCCATGCACCTACGGTTAGCTGTACTCGGGGTTTAAAAAAAAAATAACTACAAGAGTTTCTTCATTTTATTTAAGTGTACTGTTGCTGTTGAACATATGGAGACTGTTGGTGTGGATATGCGGACACTTATGAGCGGTCTCGCTCATTTATTTACACATTCTTCTGTTCTACTTTGCAGGGGCATGTTTATTCTGAGCGCACTGCTCTAAGACATGCCCCTTGCACTTGTCCACACTCCATGTAGCATTAGGAGTTCAGGCAGCACGCCTTCATTCATATGCATGGGGTGCTGCTGTCCTCCTCTTAAACTGCCGCTTCCGTGCAGGACTAGATTAGTCCTGCATGGAAGATTGGTAAATCAGGGGGAGAATTTTTAGTGTTGACTTATTTGCGATTGGTATATATTTTAGTGTTGAATTTTCCATGGCTCCTATAATGTATGGTCTACCTAAAGTGCACAAAAATTTAGTTAGTCCACCTATGCATCGGATTGTGTCTAGCAGGGGATGGGCCACTGAGCCCCTTTCAAAATTTGTTGAGAAAAATCTACATCCTGTTTTGATAGAGTGTGATAATGTTTTGAAGGACACTAAAGATGTCCTGAATAATCTGGGGACTTATTTGAAATTATTAGATGATCCATGTTGGTTTGTAACTCTGGATATAGAGTCATTATTTACAGTAATCCCCAATGCTTGGGGTATTGAAATCATCAAGGAGCTGCTACATACTAAGAATGCGCACTCAGGGAAGGTTAGGCTCATGTGTGCATTGTTAGAGATTATTCTTGAGAACAATGCTTTTATGTTTGGAGATGAGCACTATATCCAGAAGGTTGGCATGGCCATGGGCACTGCCTGTGCCAACAGCTACACCAACCTATCTTTGGTACAATGGGAAATCAACAATGTCCTTTCTAACAATATATATTCCAAGTCTATCGTGTGGTATAAACGTTTTGTTGACGACATTTTTTTTGTTGTGGCATGACACGGGGAACTTTTGAATATATTTTTATTGTATATTAACAATGTTACTACTTTTCTTAATTTTACTTATAAATACTCCAACAAGGAGATTGACTTCCTTGATGTAAGAGTTAATAGGGACGCTTCTCATTCAGTCTCTACTATACTGTATAGGAAACCTGCTAGGAAAAATAATGCCCTACATAATGGGAGTATGCATCCCACACATAATAAGCTGAATGTGTTGAAAGGACAGATTTTCGTATCATGCATTTGCACAATGATGACAATTTATTACAAGTAGCATTGTGGTCACTGAAGCAAGAATTCATGGAAAGGGGATATAAAGAGAATGTGATAGATAGTCAGACCAGTATAGCTTGGAGAGAAAGACATGGTAGATGTAGACCCTACTATAATAAGAGACGTATAGATATGACAGGATTTGATAATAGCAGTGAGATGACCACACAGAGAATAGGAATGGTGATGTTGGTAATGTACTCAGGATGCCTTTAACTTTTGCCAGTAACATACATGTGGTATGTGATGTTATCAAGAATAATTGGGATATTCTATCTAATGTTAAGGAAATGAATAAAGTTATAGGAGATGAACTGCGTTTTACTTTCAGGAATAATAGATTTTTGAAAAGTCATCTTTGTTATAAGACCCTAGGCTCTCAGAAGCATATTCCATCTGACAGACTGGGTACCTACACATGTAAGAGATGCATGGCATGTCCCTATATTCACACAGGTAGACAAGTCATACATCCACATGTGGAATTTGAAATAGAAGTAAATTTTATGCTGACTGCCACACTAAAAATGTGGTGCATTTTAGCTACTGTGCAGAATGTTTTCCTTTTTATATAGGCAACACCAATCGACGTCTAAAGGATAGGATTTTAGAACATTTAAGAGACATCAGGAATGTGAAAGAAAGTAGTGCATTGGCAACGCATGTGGAGAGAGAAGGTTCTACACACAAATTCAAATTTTTAGTTTTGGAGATTGTTTTTGCTAACAAGAGAGGAGGTAATTTGAATAATAGTACCGAAGCTATAGAACAGAAAAGGATACTATTTTGTCAAGCTGATAAACCACCTGGTCTTAATAGTAGGGTATCCCTTAAACCCTTTCTAAGAGCTAGAGCTCTTAAGCATTAGATGCTGTAGATAAGTTTTAGTTATATTGTGTTGCATTTATTTACATGATATATTTATTGCATATATTAAGTAATTTTTTATCTATTTCATTTGAAGAATTAGTACTGATATTGTTATTATAGATTTATATGGTTTTTATTACATATTTATACATTACATTTTTATTTACATATGAATTTTATAAAATGGTTGTGGGATGAATTATTGTGTATTTAACATTGTTAGTATTGCTTTAATTAATTGAATTCTGTGGATTGGTCTGTTCGTATCTGTGAGCCTTTTTAAATGTGATGTAGCTCATTGAATTTGTTAGTCTGATGAAGCAGAGTGTATCCTGGAAAGCGCTTACTAGTCTACTTTCTTTTGATTAAAGGAACCTGCTGTGTGCAACCAACGTATTTTTTCTTCTGCATTTGGATTTTTTACTAGCTGATTGCGTTATCCAGTGGTGAGGGATTTTTCCCTTAGTATTTGTACTTACCCTCTGCAATGCTGTATTCTCGACACCTCAATAATGTCCATCTCAAACACTAAGAAAGGGGCCAAGGCCTACATAAAGACTTTATATATTGTACTGTAGTGCTACTGTATGTCATTGGCTAATGATAGTGCAATTGAGCTGTTTTGGATGGAATTAGTAAGTCTGATCCACAGATTGGTGCACAGGCATTTACCTGGTAATGCTCATTACTGACAGAAGTCAAGCAACAGCTTATGGGGAGCAGATGTGTGTGTGGTTTTACTCACACAGACAATGTATGTGCAAAGCATTTGCAGAGGGACCCTTCAATAAAATGAATACATCACTCTACCAGGTATATACTACATTTTCGCATAAAAAGGGATGTAGATTAGGTTCATATGTTCATAGGTTGGTACTAGGCTGTTGGCACTAGGGCCTATACAAGCCAAGCCATAACAATTCCCTGGGTATTTCTTCCCACAATATTTATTTCCCTGGACCCCTGTCTAGCAGGGCGCCTGACATGATCCCCATGGTGAATTTCCTATCTCCCATCCAATCATCAAGGTTCCTTTTGAAGAGGGCCAAGGAGGCACTCTGCTTGACATGTATGGGCAGTCTGTTCCAGAGTATGGGGAGTCTCTGGGTCAGGAACCTATCCCTCCAGCATGTTTTGTTCATTGTGATGACAAGGTTTAGATCCCTGGAGTGTGTGTCTCTGAGGGATTGGGATTTCTTTAAGTGGAGCATGTCCAACAGCTCAGGGTTTGACATGGCCTTGTATATTAAGCAGAGATCGCCTCTGAGTAGACGATATGCCACAGAGTATAGCTGGAGTTTTTTTTAGATGGTCAGCACAGGGCATCTGCTTTAGGCCTGTGATTCTTTTAGTGAGGTATTTCTGTGGCCTTTCCAGCTGTTGCAGATGTCTTGTGAGGTACATACCAAATAGGGTGTTGTACTCTATAATGGGTCTAATGAGGGATGAGTACAGTGGGACAATGACCTCCTTTTTTCTGGATGAAACGCCCTTAGTGATAAGGTGTGCAACATAGAAGGATTTCCTGAATGTTGTGGAGATGTGGTTATCGAAGGTGAGACCACTGTCCACCTGTGTCCCTAAGTCTATCATCACATTTTCAGTGTTTAGTGTACTGACACCCATGTAGTAATTCATGGGTACGTGTTTTTTTCCCAAATGGGATAGCTATACATTTCTTGGCATTAAGCTTGAGCCTATGGCTCTGGCACCAAGCATCTGTTTCTGTAAGGCCCTTTTGTAGAATATTCACATAATTTGGGGATTCAATAATGGCTCCCAGTTTGCAATCATCTGCGAACTTTGTTAACCAGAGTGCCTTAGTGTTGGCCTGTACTTCAGAGAAGTAGATACCAAACAAGTGTGGTCCCAGGACTGAACCCTGAGGTACTCCACTTGCCACTTGTCTGGAGCTGGATTTGGAGTCTGCTACTCTTACAGTCTGGGTTCTGTCAGTAAGCCAGTTGGCAACCCATCAAGTGACATAGGAATTTCTGCCCAGCTTAGTATGTTTATCTATGATTCCAGAGTGAGGGATGGTGTCAAAGGCCTTGGCAAGGTCCAGATAGGCTGTGTGGACCACCTTACCCTCGTCCACAGCTCTGGAGACTGATTTGAAGAAGTCAATCAGGTTCAGGAGACATGATCGGCCCTTTATGAACCCAAACTGGGTGGGGTCCAGTGTTTGAAAGTCGCCAATGTCTTTGTTTATAAGTTCCATGATAATGCATTCCATTCCCTTGCAGATCAGGCTTGTCAGACTGATGGGACGGTAGTTCCCAGGATCCCTGGTGGCTCCTCCCTTGTGGAGTGGGATAACTGTAGCTGTGCACCACTCAGTGGGCACGAAGCCTGAGGTGAGGCTATGATTAAACATGACACTTAGGTGAGGTGCCAGTTCATGTTGTAGTTCATGCTGAACATTGCCATTAAGATTCTTGGCATGACTATAGAATGCCTTGTGGTTGTCTTTGGAATCTTTGGCAATTTTATTTTCGTAACTAGCTTTGGAGGATTTTATGAGGGATCTCATCTTCTTACTGAGACTGGTAACAGAGCTTTTTGCATCCTGTTATTTTCCTCTTTTCTGTAACAGTTTATTTCTTCTGTTGTATAGTTTGTTTATGGCAGGGGACCACCAGATTGGCTTCTTTTTTTTGGAGGAGAGCATCTTGTTTCTATTTGGGATGGCACGATTCATGCAAGAGTGGATGTGCTCATACAGAGCCTTAGTGTAGGATTCAGCAGTCGAACTTTCAGCTCCCGTCTGCATGGGTGTCATGAAGTTTGTCACTTCAGACTTAGCATGAAGTTGGTTTTGGAAATGTTTTTTACTGAGGTTTCCTTACTCGTGGGTGGGGGTAGGATGTGGATGTCAAGGGTGATTTGCTTATGGTCAGATCTGACCAATGAGGGGGTGACCATGGTGTGGAGCATCTATCTCCCATGTTTCTAATGACCAGGTCTAGGATATTGAAGCCCCTGGTGGACAATGGATTAGTTGATCCGGGGCACTGGAATTTATGAATTCCAAGAACTGTTTGGAAAAGTGTTGGTACACAAGTAGTTTTCCCAGTTAATGGCAGGGTAGTTGAAATTGCTCAGAATTAGAATGTTTGGTTGTATCTTAATTTTTTTATTTTTATTTTTATTTTACATTTGTTGACCGGGCTGGTCCAACTGGATATTGAGTTCATTTTCAGTGGAGGCCTGGGGAGAAAAGCTCCAAAAATACTTTCATTGATAGACATAATATTTTCCAGTATGTTTAGAAAGGTGTAGTGAGAATCTTAGGGCATGGTGGGGGATCTGTAGAAAGCTAAAATTTGGATTGCAGTCTTACCTAGTGTTAGTTGCACCTGGAGAATTTCAAATGCATTGTGTTGGGCAACTTGCCTGGAGGTGTGAATATCCTTGGTGAATATGGACACTTCTCCACCTTTAGTGTTTTGGTCTTGGTTTGGTGGCCGAAAAGTGTGATAAGAGTTGTAGCCTGGTATTGCAGGGGTGCACTCTGGAGCCTTGAACCAGGTCTCAGTCACTGCACAGATATTGATGTTCTCCATATTTAGGAGTGCCTCGAGAGAGTGAATTTTGAGGTTTAGACTTCTAGCATTGAGTAGTATTACCTTCAGATTTTGCATGTTTGTATCTGTTATGGTGGTGGTTTTGTCCTTTGAATCTTGCCTAAAAAAGGCACTATAGGGGTTCCAAGAGCTTTAGCCAGTAACCTGAATCCCAGGGGTGACAGGTGCAGACCATCTCTGGCATAGCATCGTGGTTTGTCAATCATGTCGTCCCAGGCAGACAGATAATGGATCTCCTTTGAATGACACCAGCCATTTAGCCAATTGTTGAAGTCAATCATTTTGTCCTTATACTGTGGTATCATTCTGGGCAAAGGCAAGATGCTACTCAGGGCTAGGGTCATACCTACCTGGGCCACATGATCCAAGAGCTCTTCCATGCCTCTTTTCATGTAGTCCAGGGAGATACATCTCAAGTCATTCACTCCAACATGGACAATGACAGAGTCATATTTGTACTTGTTGTGGAGTGACTTGGGTGCATGTGTTATGTGGTGGATCTTGGCACCCAACAGGCAGCTGACTGTAATTTTCTCCTTGTTCAGCCTGGTGAGTGGGTTATCAGTGTGCCTGACTACAGAGTCACCTATGACTAAAGTGTTGGGTTTGTTATCTATCCTTAGGGGCTGTTGTTGGGTGGCACACTGGTGTTGTGAGCTATGTGTCACGTTGGTTGTGCCTAGTGTTTGTTTGCATTTCAGCTTTGGAGGTCCTTGTTGCTTGGACAGGTTAATGTTAAGGGCCTCCGCATATGTTGGTTTAGTGTTGCTATCTGTGGGTGTTGATGGTGTGGATTTTGAAGGGCTATGTGTTGCTTGAGGTGTAGTGCAGGTGTTAACCTTCTCCTCTTGACTGTCTAGCACAATCTTGGCTGGAGAGAGCTTTACTTCCAGTTTGGCTATGTAAGTGCATCTCTCTTAGGTTGTAATGCTGGGTGGTAGGAGGAGAGGGTTGTCTGTGTACATGAGGCAGTTGCTGCATTGCCCCAGTATGCCCAGACTCACCAGGTGGACAGGAGAAATCACCGGAAGCTGACCCTTGGACATGCCTGTTTATATGCTTTTTTGTAAAGTACAAGAGCTGTTTTCCCTTACATTTGCAAGGTACTTTGCAATTTTAGGCTGTTTAGTGCCTACAATTAATGTCTCCTTATTAACAAGGAGAGCTGAGCGCTTGTATCAGTTTAAGGCTTCATAGTGCCTTCCAGCAGGTTCTAGAGCAAGTGCTAGTCACAGGGGTTCAGATTTTAGTGCTACTACTGAAAAACCAGCTAGTTCTAAGGGTAAATTTGAAAAGCAGACTTTCTGGCACCTGGAATAGTTTAACCGTAGCCCCATGGTGCTGCATGATGTGCAAAATGCACAAACACACATGTTTTTAAGCCAGAAAGTGAAAGGGATAGAAATCAGCCCAAAATGGCTAAAATTATAGAAATCAGCCAAAAATGGCTAAACTTACAATTTCAGAGCTGGAAACCACTCCTCTAGTGTTAGACAGGCAGTACAATGCTCACCACTCCCATTGGTAAGCAGTAGGACTTCCCTCTACCGCAGCAAGGTCTGGATAGCTCTGAACACAGAAAATGAAGTCCTGAAACCAGCAAAGCCTGGGATCTGGACTATACTAGCTAGGCAAGGCAGGAAATGAGCAAACAAGATAGTATTTTTTTTTTTGTTAAAACAGGCTAAACAATGCAATAATACACTAAATAAACACAGAAAAGGCTAACACACTTGAGTGTGTAGCCCTAAACAGTAAATACAATTAGAACTCTACAATATTAGCAATTTAAAACTTTTTAAATGCAGCAAGGCAAGTGCACAATTGAAACATGATTTAAGAGGCAGTAATACAGTAGAATAAGTAGTTAGTCTACATATACATAAAAGTCTATATATACAGAAAAGCAGCTAAAACACACTAAAACAATTCAGATACAGTGTAACCTAAAGCACTTGAGATAGGGGATGGAGGTATGGGGAATAGGGATTAAAACAGTAATATTGTTATTAGAGGTATGATAGTGACATGTCAGTGATACTCTGCTGTCCAACACATAGAGGCATGCCTCTCAATTCTCCCTGCTTTGATGCACATCACTGCTCTGTCACTGTCTATTCATCCTACAATAACCGGCTGTTATAGTAAAGATAGTGGATTACACCTAAGACATAGTGACACTAAGTAAGGGTGTACACTCCTGTAACATCAACCTATGGACTATAATTCACCTCCTCTCAGTCTGTCGATGTCACACATAAATAGTACTAACATTGTAAAAGTGTCCCTGAATGTCCATGATGTAGTCTGGCTAAGTCCCTGTTTCATGGACATTCATCCCTGACTGGTTGACAGATATGCCTAACATACCTTTCTACCTCCTACAGTAAGAGATAAGGACAAATACATATTTAAATGGGAGAAAAAGACCCAAACCCAGTGACAGACTATGCATATTGGTCATACAGAGTAAGAATGTGATTAGAGTAATAGATAATACTGTACCATATGTGTTGTCTGAGGAGTCTGATGGGTGACAGCTACATTCTATGTCAGTTTTCTGGCAGCAACCATCAATCAGTTGACAACCATTTGTCAGACATGCACAGGTTTGTGCAAGACAGACCACACTTATGCGGCAAACATGGTGACATTCTGCAAATATCTGCATAGTTGAGATGTATGATGCCACCAGGAAACATATACAATAGCAGATTTGCATTGCTGTCTGTCATTGTGGCACAGTGGTGTGGCTGGACTGTCCGCATATAGTTGTTGGAATAGCACACTGCTATTTCTCTGACAGTTGCCATGTCACATATTAGTGGGGATTTGTCCATAGGGGACATACCACAGTACACTGCAGCATTGGCTGTAGAGGCATATAGCAGAATGTGACCCAGCACAGAGGGACATTACCCAGTATTGCTACTATCTTAGTGATAGCCACACATGTAGTGTGTTGCCAGACTATGAGGTATGATGTGTGAGGGAGCAGTGGATAGTGTAGGTCATTATGGGTGTATAGGGTGTGTACATTGTGGGCATCCACATATCTGGTCCTGTAATGTGTTCCCCTCTTGTTGTCTTGCAGAAATGATGTACCAATGGAGACATCCTCCATTTTCATATGCAGAAAATGACGCTATACTGGATACCCTCAGACTCAATCATCACATCCTGCTGTCAAGGTGTCACCACAATCATGAACAGTGGGCAGCAGTGTGGGCTGACCTTGTGAGGGCTGTTAATGATAGTGGCCAACAGGACAGGACCTACCAGCAGGTTCAAAACTGAGTCACAGACATGATTAGTGCCACACTTCAAAAGGCAGCTGCTGTTGCCAGGGATCGTGGTGCCACTGGTGGTGGGCCTGCAACAGAATAACCACTCTTAGCCACAGATGAATTCCTGGCAAACCTAGGATCAACCCACAGCTCCTAGCTAACGATCATGCCATACATCCTGGAGGTGGGTGCCACAGCATCCACATCAGAGGACCATCCAGGTAAGCTGGCTGTGTTCACCAGTATAATACATTTGCAGTCATTGTGGCAGGCTCTACAGACCAGAATGTCAGCAATATAGTCAGTACCACATTAGCCACTGTACATGTGGATATATTCACATATTACCTTGTAACACTGCAACATTTGGTGTTGCTGACAGTACCTGTCCCTCACCTTTTTACAGGTACATCAGGTGTGGCTGGAGTTTGTGATCCTGTACCTGGTAAGTGTCATACTCTTGTTTTGCCAGATCAGATATACCCTATGAATCTTAAGGGCTGCCATTTTGCCTTTTGCACAAGTGTTGTGCTTAGCTAGAGCAGAATAATTGTATGTTCCATTTCAGAGCAGTTAACTACAGTGCATAGACTAGGGAATGACAGATGTTCATGTGCACAGTTATTAAAATGTTTGCACTTATAGTTGTGAGCAACTATGAAACCTGCTATACATGAGGCAATTACTCCACAATGCCCATTCAAACACAATAGGGAGAAGGTATATAGCTGAGGCACTGGTACTACAACTGCCATATCATTCCCAAGATAGGTATACTGGGTTTTATGTGTAGTTCTGTCACATACACTGTCTTATTACATACCTCACAGGTGTATTGAACTGGCAATGTTACCCGGATGTAGGTGATGTGCATGTTATACAGGGCCTGGGTTGTCTGTGTATGTTGTTGTTGGTGTGTGTGTTGTGCATGGGATCAGAGATGAGAAGATGTGGGACATGTAATGCAGTTGTGGATCCTCATCTGTATGAGTCTGTGTGGATTACCATACATAATAGTGCATGTGATAAGGTACTGCTTTTGTCTTGCTTCTCACAGGTGAACAGTGGGGTTGGAGTCTGTCTCCTTCACAACCTGATATCAGTGTCTCATCTGACTCTGATGATGATGATGGTCATAGTGAGACACAGGTGGAGTTGTTGGTAGCTGAATCTGTCCCACAGGTTGATATCCCTCTTCTGCCCCCATTGTCCCCGCACACAGTCAGTATGCCCACACAATACCCAATCACCAAAGGCCACAGATATTTGACAGTTAGAGGGTGGTGACATATTGCAGGACAGTGTGAGAACTATGGTGTCAGTGAGTGTAGACACTGGCCATAGCCAGACAGCTGGTGAGGTGCCACTCAGGCAGATTGATAGGGATGCTGGAAGGAAGACTGCTGTCCATCCACTTCCTGTTGCAGGTGTCACATCACTGATCAGATGCCACATGTTTTGGGCTGTCATGAAGGCACAGGCATGAGCTGAACACAACACCAGATGGATACTTAGGGTTATGGATGCAGCACAGTCTGACATCTGTGACTGCCTCCACTGTATTGGTGACACCATGGAACATTTCACTGATGTAGTGGACAGGTCATGTGCTCAGACAGAGTGTGTCTTTGAACACACGTTGTCTGTGCTTGAATATGTTTTTGGGGTTGGGCGTCGGACACATGGACGTAGGCCAGCAACACCATCTGCTGGTAGTCCACGTGGCCATGCACACTCAAGTTCCCATAGTGCCAGCACTTCCAGTGCTACAGAGTAGGCCATGGGAATGTGGTTCTGGGCAGTCCTGTGGGGGACAAAGGCAAAGCAGACAGCAGTCACCATCAGGTAGAAGTGCTACATATGACCTTGGGCATTGTGCTGCCCATGCTACTCATTGGAGAATTCAGTTCCCATGTTCATGACCAGAGATGGCGTACTGTCCACTCTACCATGAATGGTCCACAGCTGTCCAGCATACACATGTTTAAGGCTAGCTTTGAGCTTGACTGTGTACATGCACACACTCCAACACCACTGTCACATGCAGGTCACCTACAGACACACATAGCACCTCTCCATGGCCCATGTCACCAGCACCCTTTCCTGACTCACACACATGCTGTCAACTGGTTGCACAGCCTAAACCTCTGTCACCCCCACACCACATGCTGTGCATGTGATGATACCTGTGCTACATCCCTGCCATTCATGCCATTGAAGTGGGGACCTGTATATATGTGTCTGGTGCACAGGAGACTATATAACTTTACATGTGTTTGTGTAGTGCAGTAGTGTTATACCATGGCAGTCGTTGTGGGCCATGACAGGTATTGTATTCTGGCATATGTCAGGACTACACATCAAACATGTATCTTTGTTGCCTGATGGTACACTGGTGGTAGTGTTGCAGAATGACAGGTGTGTCATGGAGCTGTGCATGTTTTTGTCAAAGGAGTGTGAGCAGTGCAACTATGACACATGGTGGAAATACAGAGGCACAAGGTGGCAAAGCAGCACAACAGACATATGACATCAACAAAGTATGTCTGCATAGCTCTCTAGGTGCATATGTGTTAAAGCATTGAGTCAGGGAAAATGGGGACAGTCAGCATCATTATGCTTACATACCAGTGGCACAGTCTACTACCCTTAATACATATCACCTAGGTAGTATGCACGTACAACTGTAGATGGCTGCAGTCATCAATTTTGCTTATGTAGAGGAGGGCAATTCAGGGCCAGTGTCTAGTCACAGGGCCATAAAATGTATAACCAATGCATAGGCGTAGGCCACATGGGCATGTCTGTAGTGCTGGCACTGGACATATTTACAGACACATACAAGTTGTATGCTGTGAGACTAGAACACCTACCTATCTAGTATTACACACTATGGATTGCAGTACTTACCGCATGCACCACACTGTTTATCTGATACTACAGTGTCAGCCAGTGCTCTTAAGGTGAATGATATTAGCAGGCCTTGTAACGGAGGCCAATGTTCAGTCCAGCAGATAGTCAGTGGACATAAAATGCATAACCATTGAACAGAGATAACCCATGGGGGTTGCCTGACTGGCTGCATGGCAATATATTTACACACACACACACACACACACACACACACACACACACACACACACACACACACACACACACACACACACACACACACACACACACACACACGTGTTGGATGCTGTGAGATTGGAACCCCTACCAATCTAGTATTAAAAACTACCTATTGTATGCATCACTGGTTTTGTCTGTTGTATATGTTGCTGCAGGCACAGTGCTTGTGGAGTATGCGAAGTGGCCTTGTGTTTGACAGCATGTGTGGCCTGCAGAGTGATATTGCTTGGTAATGTTATTGTATCTAGTGTCCTAGGGGTGAGATACCTGGCAATATCCCTGCTATGTGTGTGCAATTACCAGTCTGACCATATGTGGCTGCTCACAGTTTGATAGCCAGACATGTGGCCAGGGACAATATGACCTGTCCACGGACTGCATTGCACCTTTTGTACACTACACCACCTGCATACCTATGTCTGTCTGCAGGGTGACAGCTTTCAGACTCAGGGGTTTGTGGGTGAGTAGATTATGTACTGTTGCAGCCTTGGTCTGGTGCCATTGGACAGCTGTTATGATGTGTATGTGCAGATAACCCCAGCATTCAGGGGTATGTGGGAACATTTATACATCCCTACCCATATCTATATCAATGGTGTATAACAGGGCTGTCTCCTTAAATATAGTTTTGTGTGTCAGTAATGTATATGTGTTTTGTAGAAGTATGTGGGGAGTCTATGTATCATTGTACTTTATATAGCTATATATACATCTTGTTATTATTATATATATATATATATATATATATATATATATATATATATATATATATATGTGCCACATACTGATAGAAACAGTAATCAAGCATGAGGGGGATAGGGAGAGACAGATATGTATATGTAGCTGTATATATGTACAGACATATTTCCACATAGCAGGTCTTTGGGCAGTAGAGGCAACAGACTTGAGCTCAAGTTAATTAAGTGTAGGAGCATGCCCAGTGTGATTGTCAGTACATACAAGGTGATTCCAGGCCAGAGCTACCTGTACTCCAGTATGGGATTATTGTGTACTGCAGGCCATTGGCTGCTGCAGCTGTTACTGCAGTACTGCAGTTGCCTGTTATTGTCCAAGTTATTTCCCAGCTGTTTGTTGACCTTAAAATGTGACTCAAACTTCAGAACTGTAGAGAGCTTCATAGACTGTCCAGATTCTTGCGGCATATTTTTGGCTCATTTCATAACATTGTTGTTTTCCCGGCAAATTAGTGGAACATCAGTCAAGATTGAAGTAAATTACTACTGACAAATGTTTGAGTTTCAGTCTCTATGAACAGCAGGTAAGTCATGCAAATTCTGGACCTGTTATTCTATCCACATTCTATTCTAGTATGAGCAAAAGTATTTAACATATGTGCCAAGTTGTATACTTGGTCCCACTTTTATTCACTGAATTTCAACAGATTTTCTGCTGTCAGAGGTTGAGAGGTATGATGTGACTGGGATATATAGTGAAACACCACACACAAGGTGATACTCTGCATACCTCTCCCTGTACATGTTTTTGCAGAATGTCCAGCATTTCACCCCATATCACTGCTGTGTTCCTCATATATTTGTGGTTTCTTGATACTATACTGTACATCGGTCACCAACTTGTTATACTTACTGACACATTTAACTGATGGCCTTTACATCGTGCAGCTAATCTGACCTTTTGCAGCCTGCTGTTAAACTAGCCGCCTGCTAAGTTACTCAGAACATGTATAATGTCTGTCTGTAGGTATGACCCTTTGTGCCCCATCACTCTTTCTTTGTCCAGCTTTCTTGCAGGACCAGATTGAGGGGTTCTGACAGTCTAAGGGACTACCACCATATGTGTACCTCACATGCAAAAGATGTTGGATGCTGTCAGATTTGAAACATCAACACCATCACACATACTACTGTCCCTGGCCCACTGAGCCACACCAGCTGCCAGACAGAGAGGTTTCATTGCTCACACTATCAACATGATAGGGGGATTTTCTGGTTTGCTGGTATATCATTGCAGACTTACTGCTGCAGCAGTTGTATGGCGACACTGATGTGTTTGGGGGGGACCAGCCTATGCTCTGGTGGTATAGACAATCATACGACTGTCCTGTGACCCCACTATTTGGCATCTCCCTGGACTACTGTCATGGAGTTTCCAGTCATGCGGCCTAGTAGGTAATATGGAGCACATACTAGTGTACCTGTTGTCCCAAGTGTCTGTTAGATCTGTACACGTATCTCAGTATTTCAGTATAAATCTCTGCAAGTAGCCCAGTAGCACACTATATATAGCACACTATTTTCCCTTCCATACATGTGACAGATCCATACATATGCTACCATATTATAGTACCCCTTACAAGTGGTGTGCAGGAGAGTGACTTACCTTGTGAATGCAGCAGTTGACAGAACTGTAGTTCAAGGCTGCCTCTGTCTGATGCAGGTAGTCCACAGCCAATACATGGTGAGGTACAGGTTGTGTTGCCTGGCTGGCATAATTTTTACTGATATGTATGCAAGTCGGAGTATGGTGTCAGTCCCTAGGGCCCTAGGTTGTCAGTGCATGTGCTATGTGTTGTCTCTTGGCCAAGGCCATGGCAAATTGGGCACACCTATGTCTGCCTACAGGGACAGTCTCAGGGGGTTCCTGCTCTTTGTCCCCCTGTTGGTGGATCTGTGGTGACCTAGGCACTGGTGAGGGGCTGTGTATCCCTTCCCTTTGCTGATCCTGCTCTAGCTGTTTCCACAAGATCATATTGTGTAGCATGGCACATACTGTGAACATTTGTGCACATGTGGCTGAAGAGTACTGCAAGGCTCCACCAGATATATTGAGGCACAGGAACCGTGACTTCAACAGCCCAAATGCATGCTCTGTGATGTTCCTGGTTTGTGTGTGCACCTCATTATGGTGTGCATTTCTGATGGGTGACATCATCCACATTTCCAGTACACAGCCAGCATCCCCAAGTAAATGGCCGTGCTGGATATCCCCCCCCAGCAAACATCTGGTACAGCTGTGAAGCATGCCAGATATGGGAGTTGTGATAACTGCCAGGCTGCCAGTGCACACATTCAGGATAATCCCCTGGGCATTGCACATGACTTGGCAGCTGGTAGAGTGATACTCCTTGTGGTTGACATAGATTCTACCCTCTTCACCAGGTGGTGCCTTGATGTGTACATGAGTCCAATCTATGGCACCCAGTACCTCATGGTAGTGTGCTACATGGTAGAAGAGTCACATACTGCTGGCCCTGTCCTCAGGGGTGTGGGGAAGGTAAATCTGGTCACTGGCATGTGGTAGAATGGCATCCAGGAAATGGTGGATTACCCTGCAAGCAGATAACTATGAGACCCCCATCATGACCCCAGCTTGTCTTTGGAAAGTACCTGTAGCTAATATTCTAAGGACTACACATACCTTTGTTTCCATTGCAATGGGGTCCCCTCTGTTGATTCTGGGTCTGAGTTGAGGGTGGCAAAGCTCACTGAGTTGTTGTGGTATGTCCCTATCCACCCTGTAGCGCTCTACAGTCTTCAGCTCACATAGCTCATGGTAGGTTACTCTGGGCCTGAACACTCTTCTCCTTCTCAGTCTAGGCCTCTGGTCAGCATCCGCAGCAGCTGCATTGACGTCAGCATCTAGCACATACATATGTAACAGACCCGCAGCAACTCCTAGCATTCTCTAGATTAAAATTCTCAAGTCTGTATTCCAGTGGTGCAAAGTATTGGGAAAAGCAGATTGTAGGGTATATGCATACTTTATAGCATTCTGCTGTAGGTGTACTCTGTGATTGGCTAGCTATGATGCATTCCACTTACCAAGTACATCATTAAGGGTTTAATGGCCCTAGTTTAAGTGTAACAGGGCTCATCAGTAATTAATACATCATTGGCTTTCTCAGCCCATTTTTTTTTTATTGTTTTAACAGCCTTCCTTTGCTGAGCACTGCAGAGTGCCATGCAAACCTGCACCACAGAGGTAAACAAGTCTTAGCAGTGAGCAGATGCGCCCCCATGAAAGGCGTTCTCAGCATGTCTGCGCACTGTGTAAACACACTCAAACACACTCAGTCCCACAGAAACACGAGCCCCGAAAGTAAACAAAGCTGAGCAGTCCCAGGGCACACCCCCAAGCTTAGCAGAGTTGTGCGCTGTGCAAACAGTAATTGCTGAGGTCCAATGTGCTTAAAAGTTTGCAGACATACCCCCTTTTGATGTCAGCTACCTCTTCTGTGGACACCAGCATGGTTTTGTGCCTACACTGATGGGATCTGCAGACACAGATACCCATTTCTGCTATTTAGTAACCCCCAGCTCATTTGCATATAGATCCATGCACAGTACCTTGTAACTACACAGATTCAGGCCATGCCTCATTAGCAACCATAGCAGTTTTACATTGTACATATCCCACACTGGGTCCTGTAATGCATTACTGCTACATACTCACAAATTCTACTTTTTTACAATATTATTACATGTTTTTTCCATAATGGCATGTTTGTGCACTGCGGTGCACTGCTCAAACATACCCATGGTATTAAAAAAATATATATATTTTACATTATTTTCCATACTGTTCTGGACACACAGTGCTTACGTTTGCACATATCTGTGTTGTCTATACTATTTCTGCCACTGTAACTCCACTTGTACAGCCCCGGTGTCATTTTAACTTCCTGCGCCCAGAATTTTTCTGTGTACATTACAAACATCAACACGGGGTCTACATGACTGGCTATCTACTTGCTAGATCACTCTACCTGCCTCATTTGCATGCATTTTACCTGCTTATGAGGTGATTTGCATGCCACAGACATTTCCGTGTTCGCACACTCATGCACACCCCTCAGCTCTGTTTACTGGATCACACATCTGCTTACTTCCATGTAAGCACTGTGCTACTATGCCTACATGGCAAATGAGTCTGTGTAGGCTTTATTAAATTCCCCCCTAACTAGTTATCACTACAGGTACTCCTATGATCTGACAGCAAAACATTTACAGCAGTTATCTCTATAATACCCTTTAATACAATGTGGAACACATTAAGATTATTATTCTGTGTGATCTTAACCTTGAGTTGCAAGGTTAACACATTAAAACATTTCTCTTGGTTAACCTCCACTTATCACTGTATTCAGTAAATGGTAGAAGGGACTAAACCCAAAACACTTGTCAAACATTCTTCCCTGTTAGACATCATTCTAACAAACATAGGAAACAAATTAAAGACTATGCAGATATTTTATAACACTCTAAGTGACCATGGCCCTATTGTTACTTAATGGACACTTAAAGTTAAGAAATTCCCTGCAGACATTTTACTCATCAGGAAAATTGTTGACTCATCTAATATTATTTTCAGTACAGAACTGCATGCAATAAATTGAATTGTAGGCATCAGCTGTACAGACACCACACCTGTATTATCCATTTAGAATGAATGAGTTGTACTAAAAAAGATGAGAATTCAGGATAATGTCACCCCAAGGTTTACTGCTAACTTGAAAAACCTTAACGGTATAAACAATACATGGAAAGAATGGAAAGTAGACCCTAGCAGCGATAATAAATATTTAGGATCTGAGAGGCTATAACAAGTTCTAAGGATTAAGAGTAGTGCCCAAAAAAGCAAGCTATGCTAAGGAGATGCAAGAGTTACAGCTTAGTCAACTCAAATAATTCCTGGCAAATAGTAAGAAAATAACCTACTTCCAAAATATACACCATCTACAAACATAACTGCAGCCTGATAGCCACCATTGCTTTCCCACCATGAGAGCACAACCAGTGATCCCTTCAGCTCTCCTATATGCATCTGGAATACCCACAATTCTACTTCAAAAAATGCACTACATCACAAGTTCAAAGTCTTTACAATGACCTTTATCTGCACTTATAAGCAAGAAGCCCACACAATCCCACAAACTATCAACATGTTGTAGTCATGCTTGTAATATACCTCTTAAGTACATTTATTACCTTATACTTATTACCTGCTCTGTCCCACATAGCTTTATGCACACACTGTTTAATCTGCTACCTAAGGTCCAGTACCTTTCTAATGCAGCTGACTTTGACCAATTGTAAACTTTGGCCTACTGGCTAAAATACTGAAAAGACTCATTTTGATCAAAGTCTATATGATATTATGAAATATGGCAGTTTAACAGACAAACAGTATAGATTTTGCCCACATTACACTTATTACTGCATTCTCTCTCAACAGCCAAATGTACAATAATATTGGCAATGGGAAGCTTGCCACTAGTATTATTCTTGATCTGAAATCTACTTGAGACATTGGACCACAAAAATTACTAAGAAAAAACATCCTTCTTTGATTTCTCTGTAGAAGTAAAACTATTATTTTAAACACTTTCTATGAGATAGAACATTTAGAGTAATGAGTGACAATATCCAAACAAAAACAACTTTTATATGCATGCAAGTTCCTCAGGGTTTTGTGTTAGACCCACTCTCATTTTTACTTTTCATAAATGACTTGCCTTGGGAAATTGCCTTCTTTATGTAGATGACATTGTTGTTAACAAATATGTCACAGACATACAGTCCATCTCTAAGGCAATACCTGAGGACTTCAAAGTACTATGGAATTGGCTTATAGCAAATAAACATAATTAACATAGGGAAAAAATAATATAATGTTGTAAGGTACTTCAAACATCTTAAGAACACAAGCAGAAGTACAATCTATGATCCCAAAGTACACCAGACTTTCCTCAGCGATAACTGCTCATAAGAAATACCTTGGAGTCACACTTGACTCTAACCTTTCCTTTACTCTCCATATAAAAATGATAGCCATCAAGGTATTGATGCAGCTAAAGGTTTCTTATAAAATTATCCAGCTTACTGGAATCAGAAGCCAGGCGAGCTATAGATATTAATGTATTTCTGTCCAGCTTGGAATATGTACTGCCTAATATTTCTATTCTCTCTCCAAAGACAGCAGCAGGCTGTTGTAACCCCATTCCTGAAAACTTTAGGCAGATCAATAATGTTATAAATTCAAGAAAAAAAAAAAAAAAACACCTCATCTTACAAATGAATACAAAGGCAGCTGCTTCAGGGACACCAGCCAGTCACATATCACATTATTTCTTTTTTAGCATGAATTTGTACAGGATATAACTATGCTACTCCTACTACAGTTTCAGCACTGGTACTCCAAATGTACTTTGTTGTATATATTTATGTAACGTATAGAGGTTGCTTAACTTACTTTATATAATTTAGCAAAAGTCAGTTCAAATTTCAACATAAATTACCTTCTCCATTTAAGTGTTACATAGATTTACACTCTAGAACCCATGCATCTTCTTACCCTGTTAATGAAGATGCATGCAGATAATTGTTCATAATACTAAAGCACAGAACAGGTATATTTTTTCAGCTCCGACAAAGGTCATCTAAATACTATGCTGCCTGTTTTCATTATGTCTCAGCTATATGAATATGTATTAAACCACATGCAGTATGTGCTGCTATAACCTATGGAAATTCCCATCACTGCACCTCTTTCCATATTAGATTTTGTTGAAGCAAATAATTCTATGAATTCATTACCTTACTACTAATGTCAGTATATTACCGTGCATTAGGGATGCTTAAATTCTGCTGTTTGTTGCCTTCTTTATACTTGTGTTCAATGTTCATTTTCTAATGACTGTGATGTTTATAGACTGATGTTTCTTGTTTTGTTATGCTGGTGATAATGTCTATATTGTGATGTATGTTTTATTCATTTAGTTAGTTATCCTTTGTTGAGTAGAGTGGGTTAACCCCATTAAGCTAGTAGCCTCTTTTCTGACGACGCCTGATTCATTGTATTTGCTTGAATGGCTAGGGTCATGGCTGGAAACAAGCAAACAAGTAAATAAATCATCAGTCAAAT
>NC_056733.1:333194139-333224139 GCF_019279795.1 Protopterus annectens | reverse complement strand
GATATAGAGCTTCCAAATTATGATATTATAGTTATTTTACAGAGCAAAGGTCAATCTCGTGACTGCTGGAAAGTTGGAAGCTTAATAACAAAGTATTTGGACTACATTTTGCATCCAGAGAAGTGCATGCAAACTACATTCATAATTCGTATCTTATAATTAAAATCCGTTTTGCTGTTTGCTCTTTATCTGAAGTTAAAGCTATTAATTTAAAGCATTTTTACAGTCTGCATTGCTTTTTGGTTTCTGTGCTGGGCCTAGGAGTTTTTCTCAGTTTTCTTCCCTTCCACCCTTTTTATTCCAGCTGGGCTTTTATACTTGGGGGGGCTTTTGAGCTACCTGCCCCTATTGTTTATCTATCCTAGAAGCTCCTCTCAGTCTTATTCCCTCTGCTTATCTCACTGGTTACTGACAGAAGAAATTAGGTTGGCCTCCCCTTAGATTGTTAGTGTACTTCAAAATTGCCTAAAAGTGTGTTCACTGCTGGCTTGTCTGCCTTTATATTGCCTTGAAATTACTTGTAGCTAGTTTTTAAATTTGCTTCTTGTATGTTTTCACTTGTGACTAACTAATGTTTGTTTTTACATTAAGAAGACTTGGACTGCAATTCTATGTAAGTAGAAAGGTATCCTGGTCTGTCCGTGTTGGAAAACACATAGGGAGGCCTAATGAGACTTAGTTGTTGTAGCTTGTTACTTGATTGGTTTCCCATACTGTTTCACTTTTGGCTAAATAATGTGTGTTTTTACATTACGAAGGCTAGGACTGCAAATCTAGTGGGAGTAGAAAGATAGCCTGGTCTGTTTGAAACACAGAAGGGGGCTTAAAGTGACAATTACTTGTAACTAGTTGGTACCTTTCCCTATTGGCTAACCAAAGTGTGTTTTTACATTCAGAAGATTAGGACTACTGTTCTAGTGGCAGTAGTAAAATAGTCTATATAAGGGTAGTCTGGTCTGTCTGAGTTGGGAAACACACAAGGGAGCTTAAAGTAACAATTACTTGTTGTAACTATTTGGTACCTTTTCACGTTTGGCTAAGTACAGTGCATTTTTTACATTAAGAAGTCTGGGACTGTTATTTTAGTGGCAATAGTAAAGTAGCCTGGCCAGTTCAAGTTCGGAAACACACAAGGAGGCTTAAAGTGAGATTGTTTCATCAGATGGAGGTATATTTACAGACTTAGTTGGGTGTTTTTCTGCACTTTAAAGATGTTTTGCTGTGCTTTTACATTAAGAAGTTCCAGGATCATCCATCTTGTGGCAGAAGGTGTTTATTGGTCTCTCTGAGTTGGAATGCACTCAAGGAAGCTTAAAGTGTAGTCAATCACCCATCATGTGGCAGAAGGTGTTTATCTGATCTTTCTGAGATGGGAGGCACTCCTGGGTACTTAAAGTGTAGTGATTTATTGGTCAGAGGGCATGGGAGTTAGTTTTCTGTTTTTGTCTGTCTGCTAGAAATTAGGCACATTTTCGCTGAGCTGTTCACTACTCAGTGGCAGTTATCAGGACCTTATATAACAGCAACCAATAAAGCTAGTACTTGGAGGTCTCAATCATAAGACAGAAAGGCTTTATGTGGGAATAAGCTTAGGGCAGCTAGTTAAGAGTGTCAAACAGCACTAAGATCATAGCACTATCTAACATCTAGCCTTCACCCTAAACACCACTCTGGTGAGGTGTATAAAACCAAGACCCTAAACCAAAAATATATATACTTATAGAGGTCCTGACAACATGGATTTGGAATTTCATGCCTCTGTGGCCAGCTTGGTAGATATGGGCATCCTGAGAAAATGTAGCAATTGTCTCATGTACTCAGATAACATTTTAATCTTTAAAGAATCGAACACAGTATGTAAGATGTATGGATACCTAACTTCCTTGGAGGCAAAAATCTCACTTACACACACATGGTTGTCAAGAACACAGGTACTACATCCTTCACACATTTTGTTCAGCACATACATAGAGCTTCTTATGCTGAGCCACTTACAAGAAATTGCTACAGTGGATTCCACACATTTAGATGAGCAGTAGGGCAGACAAGGGCTAAAGGTGGAGCTGTCTCCCTCTACATTAGCAATGAATACAATACTATGTTGGTTAACCAGGATGATGCCCTGGAGTACATCCACATCCAAGTCCTCATAGGCAGTGCTCCCTACCACATCCTTGACAGCTACAGGTCACAGTCTATGGCCCATGAAGCTCTCAACTCTTACCTAGACCTACTACAGGCACTCACCATCCAACCAAATATCCTATTTGTGGGAGTCTTTAACTACCCCTCTGTAGACTGGGAAATATACATTGCCTCAAAGTCATGGGCACAATTTGTTCTGGACTTTATCCTGGACCAGCAAGTGCACTCTTCAACCAGAGGATCAAACATATCAGTCCTAGTATTATCAACGTGGTAGAGCACTTTACCCCCCACCATGTCACATTCTCATTGGTGAAGTCAGACCATAAAGCTATATCCCACTAAATAAAAATCAACCTAGAAAGCCCAACTAAACCTGCAACAGTTAGGAACTATACTAAAGTAAATTATATACTATTACATGACAGTTTGCCAACATTCATTGCTTCCCTAGACCTTGAGGACACAGCTACTTATGGAGAATTATTTACAAAAACTCTATACAAACATGTAAATGGGTGCATTGAGGCTACCATGTCTACCACAAGTAAGCCCAGATGTAGCACTAAAAACAAACTACACTGGTGGAATCCTTACCATAACAAGCTATATAACAAAAAGTCATGGCCAGGATTAGAAAGAATTACTCTCCCAGAGAAAAGAATTATCAAATTCAACTAAACAAGAAACTAAGAGGTCTAATAAAGTTCAACAAGTCCAATTGTGAGGCCATAGTAGCCTTCCAGACTCAGGACAATCAGAAGGCTTTCTACAGCTACCTATGTCAGGAACCTTACAGGTAATGCTCAGCAGTCTGCAGAACTGTTGGTAACTGGTAGAACTTTCACTGACCAGGGGGACATAGCCAATCTATTGGCTGATAAATTTAGCTCTAACTTCAACCACCACTTCTCTCCACTACCCCCTCTGAAATCCCTTCTATCATATCCCTTCCCCCAACTATTAACAGAGAGCATTTCCTCAAGGTGCTCGCTAAGGCCAAAAACACTGTTTTATTGGGCCTTGACAATGTCCCTGGTTGCCTCTTAAATAACCTAAAACATGACCTAGCAAGACCATTTTAGGCACACTTCAACTACAGCTTCGAAACATATGTGCTAGGTGAATGGAGGGCCACAGCTTTCATATCAACAGACCCCAGGAACTACAGTCCCATCAGTCTGGCAAGTATAACATGCAAGGCAGTGGAATGAATTATCATGGGAATGATCAATAAGGACATTGTCTACCTACAGACACTGGACCCCTCCCAGTTTGGCTTTGTTATGAGACGGCCTTGCTTACTTAACCTGGTAGGCTTCTTTGAGAGGGTCACTGTGACTATTGATGAGGGGAAAACAGTGCATACTACCTACCTTGACCTGGCCAAGGAGTTTGATACATTACCCCACTCAGATATTGTTGACAAACTCTCTGTACTATGCATAAATCATTGCATAACTTGCTGGATTGCCAGCTGGCTCACAAATAGGACCCAGGAAGTCAGGACCTGTGAGATGACCTCCAACAAGAGACCAGTCACCATTGCAGTACCACATGATTCCATGTTGGGCCTGCTCCTGTTTGGCATCTACTGCTCAGAAGTCAATGCTAATGTCAAAGACCTTTGGCTCACCAAGTTTGCTGATGTCTGCAAACTGGGAGCTATCTTAGATTCTTGCATGACACGAATATCTCACAAGAGGGTCTAACATAAATAAAGGACTGGTGAGAAAACCATAGATTAAAACTCAATGCAAATAAATGCATTATAATGCCTTTTGGGAAACTGTACACCCAAGCTAATTACTTCATAGATAAAACACCCCTAAGACATGACCTGATAGTTAGGGAGCTGTGAACATATGTAGACAGTAGTTTGAAGTTCAACCAGTACATAGCCAGTATAGTAAGAAAATCATTCTGTGTCACTCAACTTATAAGCAAGAGTATGTAATTCAAGTCCAGGGAAGTAATAGTACTACTCTATTCAGCCCTTATCAGACCCATCATTGAGTACAGTGCCCACTTTGGCATGTACCTAACCAGACACTTATAGCAATTGGAATGCCCTCAAAGGTTCCTCACCAGGAGATTCCAGGGTATAAAATCCCTGTAATGCACAGATTGTCTTAAGGGTATTGAGAGATGATCTATGGTTAGCTTATAAGACATCCTCAGATCCAACTCTGATGGATCAGATCCAGCTATGATGAATCTCTTGCACATCTGTAAGACAAACAACACAAGAAATACTAGATCCAAGGACCAGAAATTTGTGACATAAATGGAACTTACGGGAAGGACTGATATGCATCTCAAAGGATTCCCAAGCTGTGGAATAAGCTCATCATCTACATGGAGCAGAATTCTTCTCTAATCCTATTCAAAAGAAAGCTTGATCATTGGATGGCCCTCATGTCTCTGATGGACACAGGCTGACTGGATGCAAATTCATTTCTAACTAACATACCTCGTAACACATAACCCTTAGCTACCTCTTTACTAACATACACCAATATACAGAACTCTTGATCAAAACTGTGTTGGGTTGTATAGGCAGGCTTGTAAAAAACCTGGTAGTCATTAGCTTAGTATAAACCTATTAACCTATGAACCTAAGTAAAGATACAAAGAGATTGTCAAGGTGTATTATAAACATAGCTGATGCATGTACTATTTCTTTATATAATCAAAGAAGGGTGGTTTTAATGAAGGTGTTAAAAGGCTCTTTGCTTATGTTTAAATATGAGCTCCATATAGCAGACATGAGCTTAGAGAAGAAATTGTGATTTCAGTTATTTACAAAATATGATCAAATGACGTTACTGGTTCCAGGGCCATGGTATGTTAGATTATAATGTATTTCAGTAACATTACATTTAGAATCTAAATGTGGACATATAATACTGTAAAGAATTTGGTGGAGTATACCTGTAAGAAAATGTTACTCTTTTCTAAAAAAAAAAAAATTACTTTGGAGAGGGCCTGTTGATATCTTGAATGATTTCCTGAAATATACTAATACTGTATGTTCATATCTTAAATTTACTCAAAATTATGACATGCACAGAATTAACTATTTAGATCTTACTATTTATAAGGAAGACAATAGGTTGATATCTAAGATTTATAAGAAAGATTTTCAGAACAACATGTACTTACATTATTCTAGTCTCCATCCCAAGAAAACACAATCTAACATTCTTAAGGGCCCGTTAAAAAGGATAAGCAATCTTACTAAAGATGATAATGTTTTCTTCAAGAAGCTGAAAATTTCTGTAAAATAATGGAATGTAGAGGGTATCCTAATAAGGATATGAATAAGTTGTTAGAGAGAAATACATGAAAGAAAAGTATCTAAATGTGATGTTACAAAAAGAAGAGAATATACCCATAAGACAGCATTAGCAGTGCAAAATAGTGTTGATTCTAAAGCTATAAAAAGCATTATTAGTAGAAACTGGGGTATTTTCAAAGCTAATAATGAAATTATCAAAAAGATAGGTACAGTTTTGTACAAAAGATAGCTAAAAATTATAAAGATTTCTTTCAGAGTAAACTCAATAGAAAAATACAAGTTGAAGGTAAAAAAGGAATGAATAAGTGTTTCATCTGTAACGTGTAATTATTTGTATACTGACTCTAGTGAAACTGAAGTGGGAAACTATGTAGTTAGAATACCAGGAAGCATTTCATGTAAGAGTAAAAATATAATTTATTTATTAATGTGCATGGATTAACCTGTTAAAAGGCTCTTTGCTTATGTTTAAATATGAGCTCCATATAGCAGACATGAGCTTAGAGAAGAAATTGTGATTTCAGTTATTTACAAAATATGATCAAATGACGTTACTGGTTCCAGGGCCATGGTATGTTAGATTATAATGTATTTCAGTAACATTACATTTAGAATCTAAATGTGGACATATAATACTGTAAAGAATTGTCATGCTTTTTATGTGGGAAGAACTACCAGGGAGCTTAACAGAAGAATTTATGAGCATAAGTATGCTATTGCCAGTGGAGATGAAAAAAATGCTATGTGTAAACACTATAAAGAAAGTAAATGCAAAGTTAACTTTAATTGTTTAGTATTAGAAGCATTGAGTAACACCAACAATATTATTAACATAGCAGAAGAACTGGGATGGCTAGAGTACTGCTGGCAAGTTAAATTAAATGCATGTTTTTTTTTTCCCTGGTCTCAATAATAGAGAGGAATTTGTTATGTACTTAAAAAGAAAAGGGTTAAAACACTCCCCAGAATTCATGAAGCTTGCACCATGCGATGGAGTAGCGTTGGCGATCTAGCGCCAAATATGGCCATCGAGTGATTCAAGTAAGAGCTGTTTCCACGTGTACTACCAGCATACACCAGAGCTGTGCAGCTCATGGTGCTTGTATGCTTATTACCCCATGTACAGCAGTGTAGAATGCAAATGAAGATATATAGCGATTCATGAAGTGGTGCAGGCATAGCGTAAGCATGCAGAAATGTAAACCAAAAAAACGGTTTACATTTTTTCAAACAGAACATCGGAGCCATGAAAGTGGACCAAACTTACGTATTACAATGTTAACATATGCCAATGGCTAAATATACAGCCAATGGCATAAAAAAACATGCACAACGCATAAAAAATAACATTTAATGTCATGGCCACACTAACGCAAAGTACAACCGCAGTGCATGGGTGCGCAAACGGGAACACAAGGAAAATATATTTAGATGTCATAAAACTGCAATGTAACACAAATCATGATTTCACCATAATAGTCAATAGTACGCATGCTACACCACAATCAAGGTGCAAGGGTTGCTAAGGGTCTGTGACAGTGTTCTGTGCGGTATCTAGGAATTGTTAGTCAATGCCATGCAAATGAGTTAAGTAATACTGAATCGCAAACGTCCCGTCGGTGTAATGATATACCACATGGTGCAGTGGTACAACACCGAGGAGTGGCCAAGAGGTAAACATGACATCATGAGAGGTGTGCACCGCCATAGCTGTAAGCACATTGGAGCATTGATAATCTGGGTTGCCTGTTGCTAAGCAAAGCCACAGGATAGGGATGTGTACCTAGCCATAGCTATGCTTAGCTGAGAGCACATAAGGTGACTGAAAGTGCATGTGAACGTGGATGAAAATGCGCTCAAAAGCCGGAAACCGGGCGCACTTGGCGCTCAACTTAGGTGAAACAGGAAGGTTATGGGAAGACAATAAGGAAATGCTGCAGCATGGTAATTGGAGTACAAATGAGTAATTAACACCTAGAAACTTACAGTGGGCCATAGACAACAGCTAACAAGGCTGCTAGCAGCTACCTGCAGAACAGGAAAGGGGAGGTGCCGTACAGCAAAGAAAAGAGAACTGTCACAGCAGAACAAAGTAGATCAGCTACATAACACATTTCCCAACACAATCCTGGGTTGTGGAAGCACAAAACAAGAAAGGCGGTAGCTGGATGCATGCCTGACAATGGGAGGTGAATCAGGTTGAAAATAGAAGTAAAGGGTAATAGATGAATCATGGCAGACAAGCGTAAGTCAACACCAAAGGCCCCACAATAGCAGTACCTGCTGTGAAACCAATAATTAAGATACCCTGCAGCTGGAATAGCACAAACACACCCAATTACACCAGTATCATCCATTGCACAACAGTATAAGGTGTGAAAGCCCCACACACACACTTGTGTATTCCCAGACACTCTGCACCATTGGTGTATACAGATGGGGAACTTTTAATATGTATATGTTAGGGGCTGCCATAGCTTTGATTCACCAGCATGTGTTGGAGACTGACGGTGGTTTGGAGGATGATGCTGACAACCATCTCAGGCACCGGAGGAGGAGACGAGTGTTCAGACCCAGGGTAACCTACCATGGGCTACATGATCCGGAGATAGTACAGCATTACAGGGTGGACAGGGACATCATACAGCAACTTGTTGAGCTGTGCCAGCCATGCCTCAGCGCCAGACATAACAGAGGGGAACCCATCCCAGTGGACATGAATGTATGTGCAAGCTTGAAAATACTAGCCACAGGTACCTTCCAAAGGCCAACTGGGGATATCATGGGGATCTCACAGGCATCAGCATCCAGGGTATTCCAGCAGTTCCTGGATGCCATGTTACCACATGCCAGTTAGCACATACACTTCCCCCGAATGCAGGAGGAGTTGGCCAGCAATATGCGTCTCTTTCACCATGTGGCGGACTACCCAGAGGTACTGGGTGCAATAGACTGCACGCACATACACATCAAGTCACCACCCGGTGAGCAGGGTAGGCGCTACATAAACCACAAGGTATTCCCCTCCATCAACTACGAGGTCATGTGCAATGCCCAGGGCATTATCATGGATGTGTGTGCCGACAGTCCTGGAAGCTATCACAACTCCCACATCTGGCATGCCTCACAGCTGTATCAGGTATTTTTCAGGGGGGACATCCCATATGGCCACCTGGTGGGGGATGCTGGCTATGCACTGGAACTGTGGATGATGACACCCATCAGAAATGCACACACAGCCATGCAAGAACGCCATAAAGAGGCACACGTAGAAATCAGAATCATCATAGAGTGTGTGTTTGGGATGCTGAAATCACGGTTCTGTTGCTTGGACATATCTGGTGGAGCCTTGCAGTACTCTCCAGGAACGTGTGCTCACATCTTCATAGTATGTGCCATGCTACACAATATGATTCTGTGGAAACAGCTGCAGCAGGGACAGAATGGTTAAGGCCCTCACAGCCCACCACCATTGCCAAGGGACCCACAGGCACAGGGGGGCTCAGACCATGAACACACTGTACTAGCCCAAGTAGGCAGATGGAGGTGTGCCCAGTATGCCCATGCCTTGGCAAAGAGGGAACATATAGCACACACACTGACAGTGTAGGCACTCATAGACTGACACCCTTCTCCACCTGCACAGCAATCATCGATGGCACACACACACGACCACCTGTAAATTGTCATGTATAGGTGGTCTACTGTGTGCATCCTACATAGGTAGCCCTCAACTATTGTACACACAACCGCCATTGGCACAAGGTAAGTCAATACCTGAGCAGTATATTAAGCTATCAGCATGTGTCCATACCGTATGTACAGGTTCATAGATACATAGGTAGGTACATGCCCAACCACCGAGGCCACTCATAAGCATAGGCAAAACATGTCTGCTGTTGCCACCCCATCGATCAACTAACTGTCCCTCTGTGGAGCAGAGCCACTTGTGGGATCCCTGGGGTGTAGCTACTGTTCACCACCCACTCTACAAGGATTCCCCGGAGTGTTAGTGAGGGGTTTTGTATAATGTAATCAGGAATGTGTTTCCAAATAATGGGGAGTATCCCTGACAGGAATCTTCACAGATGTGTACATGTTACATAGTATACCTCAAACACAGCTTGAATATATAGGTAGTTCTCCACAGAATAATAAACATGTGGAACACACAACTGCTGAAATGTGCATCCATCACCCTTGTACTACCTGTGCCTGCTCTGAGAGGTAAGATATCACTGCCAGGATTAGAACACGCAACCATGTACACATTCATCACAATAACATACCACTAACTACCTGAGATGTACCAATGGCCGTCGTGTATACTGACAGGATAAAACACAAAAGGTAGGAATGTGTTGAAGTAGGACAAACTGGCATGTACACAATGAAAGGTGCATGTGTTATATATATATATATATATATATATATATATATATATATATATATATAGACACAATCATATATATATATAGAGAGAGAGAGAGAGAGATATGTCGATATATGGGGATATGCATATATATATATATATATATATATATATATATATATAGAGAGAGAGAGAGAGAGAGGGGTTAACAACATCTTCATAACCATGCAGGTACATATAAATGGGATACCTACCACATACCGACTGCTTTATATACCGACGCAAGTAATCCCGAGGCTTAAGGTCCGAAAGAACACAGTACCGAAACACCAGATGCGCGAGGTGTAATCTCATGATGTTAATGGACAGTTAGTCAGTGCTTCTGGTGTTGCGGTTTGGGTAGGTTACTGTGTGTACGTGTGTTTCTTAGGGCTGTAGTGTGTTTAAGTGTGTATTCTGTGTGTGGTGTGTGTTGTGCGTCTGTTTGCGTGACCTAGGATTTAGACTATTAAAGTAGTGGGTGGTGTCTGGAGTGCAGACACCTACATGGGGTGTGTAGGGGGTCTTGGGCACCTGCTCATATGTAGTGTAGGATGGTTTGTTTGGATGCGTTGGGTAGCAGTGTATCTGTGTGTGCATGTGTGCGTTCCATGTTCATGTTACCTTCGCGAGTTACTGTCAATGTCGGTAATGTGGACTGTGTGTGACAGAACACTGTGATTTCGGAATTCCATAGGTCTCCCGTATACAGCGGTTGAAGTGTTCACATATGTGTATAACATAGGCCATAGCAATCACACATTCCACCACTACCAACCTTTATGAACAAAGGATATAGAGAGTATATGCCTATACACCATTACAAATATGTGCTATGGACTTGAGCCAATGATAGTGTTACCACCTGTTCCACTTTGCGAGGGACACTCCCTCTTTGGGTGGTTGTTTCCTGACCAAATATATTAAACATGGCAAATGTCCTGGGATTGCAGGACATAATTATGTCCCATATGTACTGTAATAGTTGCATACAATAGTTATTTCTGTATCTAAAGTACCTACATGGTACAGGAAACAGGTTAAGCTACTAAACTGCTACAAGAATAAGCTTATAATTAGGCAAGAAAGGAAAGTTCTATCCCTTGTACTGACCATGGGTTTGTGTCGGCCTGTAAAATCAGACGTGTGTCCCGAAAAGGACCCACTGTGGACATATGAAAAGGTGGCAACCCTAGGCAAAGAGGGTCAGTCACCAACACAACTATGTTGTTGTTGTGTCTTTCAGCTTTTTCCCGGTTAGGGGTCGCCACAGCGGAACTCTGGTCTGCTAATGATTGGTAGTTGATTTTTACGTGCCAAGTTACCAGCCCTGATGCGCAACCTTCAAAGAAGGTACACCCATTGACGCATGTCACCACGCAGAAGACACTCTAGCTGAGAATCGAACCGGACTGCGTTTTACTGTGAGGCGACAACAGTACCGCAGCAGCACCACCGCAGCTCACCAACACAACTATGATGACTGCAAATACCTATGACAGAAATACACAGCTATCATGTAACAACACGTTATTACATTCAGATGTATTACCAAAGGGATTAAAGGACTAACATCACCTGCATGCTATACAGGAACCACATAACAGTGCCTTAATGAATCAGCCTACAAATACCATTGTATTAGTCTACAATAGGATAGGTGTTCAAATAGGGAAGGAACCCTCACACACATAGCGATTATGTATAAAAGCAGTTCCTACATACCTGCATTTGCTAAGCACACCCACCAACATCACCCCTACACCCAAACATATTAGAATACAAACTGTAATAACATCACAAATCATTCACATACTGTACAACATCTGCAGAAGCCTTAACATACCTTGTCAGAGACACACTAACATGGCCCTAAGTGAAATAGCGGCTGTTATACAATGGAACAGCTGCTGATATAATAGGGTTTGTTTGCACCAATCTCGTTTCAGAGGGTTGTGTGTACACAGGGATGTGTTAGCAATTAGTGAGTAACAGCACAGTATGCTACATTTGTATACCAAATCAAGGATGTCTGGTGAGCACACTGTACACCACATAACAGTTCATGCATAGCCATATGGCCTTGAGCTGGCCAAACATCCTTGCCAGACTTAAACATCTGCAGAAGTATCAGGTACAAGCAAACCCTGCATAAGTAGCACTGTTCTGAAATATAACAGCTGTACTCACATGTAGAACTAAATTGTCTAGCCATTACACACAGTCCATGGGAGTCATGAAGCTAATATATCTCTGTGTGTCTCCATACAGCTGTTGAAATATATCACAATAACACATCTAGGCCATCTCCCTCGAAAGTAAGGCAAACGGACAACGCTAAAAGGAGTACTCACTTATACACCACTGTTGCCATGGTATCGGCTAATGGAGTAGCTGCACAGCTGATGTGCATCCAATTAACTACTTTGGTTACTACGGGTTACTAATACGGTATGTAGAACAGTCAGTATGTCTGTATATGTAGTACTATTCTGTAGTATTTAAAGTGCACACAATCCATATAGTGGAAACAGTTATCTTGTAGTGATGTATTGTTGAGCATAGTCACGTTTGTAGTATTTGTGTGTACTGCTGTAGGTCACAAGGCAAACACTGCATACACCACAAGGGATGCTATATATGGGCTTTGAACAGAAATACTCCTCACCAGCCGATGTCAGTGGCAGGGTTGGTCCAACAAGTATGTGCTATAATAGGGGATAGTATATGTTGATATATTGTAACTGTAGCCATATGTATGGGTGTAATACAGAGAATAACATGTGGAAGGTTGGGCCACTGTGCAAGTATGTTTTGCATTGTGGGATATTGTGCCAATAACTGTGTAATGTACAGTATTGTAGACAGATATGTATTACAAGCAACATAGCATTACTGTAATGGTAGGCACACATTAGTTATGTCAATCGGCATTTACAATACACAATAACAGGATACACATGTCTTTTAGTGAGCTGACAGTTTATCAGCATGATAGCAAAGTAAAATGGAAGCGCTATTTAACTATCCATGCACATAAGACATGTAATATGTGCAAAGGTAGGTACTTGGCTGGCTTACCAAGGGTATCTGTAAGCCTAGCTAGCGTGTGTTGTCTTTCGCCACCCCCATAGGTTGGTTCCTTGTGCCTCTGAATGGCAGAGCCAATAGTTCCCTGTGCTTCTGTCCAGCAGAGCCACTGCAGTGATCCCTGGGTACATGTCTGTCTCCCATCCACATGGCAACGTTTTCCTTGAAGAGTGCTCGTGAGGGGCCTTGCCTGATTTACATTGGATTCACGTTCCAAAGCATAGGGAGTGTCTGGGTTAGGAATCTTTCCATTCAGCATGTCCTACTCATCGTTGTGGTTAGGTGTATATCCCTAGAGCATGTGGCTCTCAGGGGCTTCTGTTTAGGTGGAGCATATCCAGCATTACAGGGTTGGACATGGGCCTTGTATGTCAAGCAGAAATCACCTGTGAGTATGCGGTATGCAATTGAGTACAGCTGAAGTTTCGTAGGTTGGGCTGCACAGGTCATCTGTTTGTGGTCAGTAATCCTCTTGGTGTGGTACTGGTGTGGTCTTCCAAGCTGTTGCAGTTGTCTTGTAATGTATATCCAAAATGGGGTGTTGTGTCCTTTAATGCGTCTGATATGACATGTGTAAAGTCACAATGGCCCCTCTGATCTGGATGCGAACCCATTAGAGATTGGGGGGCCATGTAGAAGGATATTCTGACAACCTTGTCATTATGGGTATTGAAGGAGAGATTGCTATCTACTGGTGTTTCCGGATCCCGTATTACCTTTTTTGTAGGTAGGGGACTAGCACCTATGTGGTAGTCCGTGGGTAATTAGTTATATCCAAAGGGGATGACTATGCACTTTTAGGCATTCAGCTTGACGCCATGATATTAACACCAGGTATCCATCTCAGTGCGACCCTTTCAGAGGGTGTCTGTAACAGCTGGAGAAACAATTATGTCCCCTAGTTTCCAGTCGTCCTGCAAACCTTTTCGGCCAAAGCCCTCCTGTACTTGTCTGTACATCAGAGAAGTATATACCGAACATGAGGGGTCCTAGGACTGAGCCCTGGGGGACAGCAGTTGTAAGTGGTATACAGTCGGACCTAGGGTATGCAACTCCTACTGTGTGTGTTCTGTCCGTGAGCCACTTTGCAAACTATCACATGATGTAGGGGTTAATGCTCAGGCGGATGGGTATGTTATAATACCAGAAGGAGGAATGGTGTTGAAAGCCTATGAGAGAGCTAGGTAGGCTGTGTGGACCTCCTTATCCTCATCTAATGCCTTGGTAACTGTCTTTAAGAAGTCCACCAGGTTTAGGAGGCATAGCTCAGCCTTAGCAATGCCAAACAGGGAGGGGTTAAAGGTTGGGAGGTACCCAATGCCTCTGACAGTGATCCATGATGTGCACCATAGCCATGCACACCAAGCTAGTCAGGCCTATAGGGAAATAGGTCCCATGGTCCATTGTGGCACCAGCTTTGTGGAGTGGGATAACTGTTGCTGTGTGCCATTCAGGGGGCACTATGCCCGATGTGAGGCTATTATTGAACATGGTGCGTAGGTTAGAAGACAGTACGATCCAAACTTCATGTAAAATGCAGCCTGGGATGTTGTCCAGTCCCATGGATGCTGTGATGTTGCCTTCAGATTGTACAGCTTTGAGAGGGATCTGCCAGGATGTTGCCAATATCCATTGTTTCTGTAATGTTCGTGCCTTTGTGCTGTAACTCAGAGAAGACCTGGTTGCTGACATCGAGGCTCTCTGGTTGTTGTTGGTATTAGTTGCGTTAAAGTTTTCATAGCTAGCTTTGTAGAATCATATAAGGGATCTCACCTTCTTACTGAGGCTGGCCAGGGATCTCCTCCATGCATGGCATTGTACTCTGGTTTGCAACAGTGTCTTCTTCCTGTAGTACAATATGTTTATGGCAGGGGACCACCAGATTGGTTTAGTTAATTATGAGTATAGCGTCCTGGTTCTGTTTGGGATAGCATGAGCCATGTACTCCTGTAAGTGCTTATACAGTGCATTTGTGTAGGATTCAGCAGTTCTAACAGTACTGTCCATCTGCATGGGTGTCATGACGTCCACCACGTCTGCCTAAAGAAGCATGTAGTTGGCCTTGTAGACATATTATACTGTGGTTCGCTTATTGGGGGGTAGGTGCGGGATGTGGATATCAACGGTGTTCAGCACATGGTGTGATCGGACCAACGAGGAGTTGGATTCACGTGTGGAGCACCAGTCACTCATGTTGATAATGACTAGGTCTAGGATATTGTTGCCCCTGGTGGGTGTGTGGATGTGTTGAGTCAGGGTATTGGTGTTTATGAATTCCAGAAACCGTTAAGCTAATTTGTTGGTACATGAGTAGTTTTCCCAGTTAATGGTGGGGTAGATACAGTGAGGCTTATGTGATGAGTGTGGTGTTGTGCGACTGTGTACCTTCTCCAGATGACAGTCAGAGTCAGGCTTGGTTGGGGAGACCTTTACATCCAGTTTGGCTAGATGAGTGCATCTCTCACAGGTTATAGTGTTGGGTGGTAGGCGGAGAGGCTTGTCTGTGTACATGAGGCAATGTGTACTTTGCCTCAAGATGTCCAGATTCATCAGATAGACAGGTGAGAACACTGGCAGTTGACTCTTGGACATGCCTGAATATAGAATTACATTCACCTAGATAAGTGAGGAAAGTGTGTACAACAGCTGCATTACTCTATGCAAGTGAGAAAAGTATGTACACAACATGTTCACCCTTACCTGTAGGTGATGTGGAAGATTGAGTGCTATAGTAATCATTAGCTTACGTACTGTTTACGAGTCCTGAACAAGTGCTTAGCCTGAATAAGCAATCCAGATAGGGTCTTGGATAATATAAAAACACGGCCCCCTCCACCCAACAGGTACACAAGCATATATCCATGTACACCACAGGGGCCCTGTACCCACAACTATGCAGGTACAAGCTGCACTCAGTCTGCATGGGACATGCCCACATCACAGGTTGTATCATACACATATGGCAAAACAAGATGCTCTCCATGTACACATCATGTAAAACATAGCTCCATGTCAGGTTGTGTACACACTGAATGGTGCACACCAACAGGTATCACAACCCAACAAAGGGGGAGACACCACTGATAATGGGAAGTACTGCACTACTACCCTGCTGAGTCTGGTCTGGAAGGCCATGAACCTTGATCACTTAAGTGACGTCAGCAGTACAGATGTAGATGACAGTATGGTTGATGTCACATTGCATATCATAACCTTGCCAGGTCATAGGACATCATCACTTATACTGTGTATCACCTACACTCGGTATACTAGATGTACATTCCTATGTCACAGGAGTGTTTAGCAACAGGACTGCTGGCAGAAACAACACTACAGAAGGTGTCTGAATAATACGCGATCATTACACTAGTGGCAGCTACAGTATGTCAGGGTTAATGAATTCTATTCCCCCTCATTGTAGTCCATACCTCACAGACAAACAGAAGGCATCTGCCTATTGAAGTATGTGAATGACTATGACCTAGGAGCAATAGCTGACTCACATTGTCACCCCTATGTTAATAACCCTGTACCCATGAGCTACCACCTAGGCAGCGGTCATCATAATGAACACTTGTGTGGGAGAGATACAGCTGGGCAGTTGTCTTTCCTGTGATAGCTACATCACCACACCAGTCAGGGAGTCATATGTGGCAACCCTAATAATAATAGGGTGCCATTCGTGAATATAAAGATCATTGTCCAGCCATACAGGGAACTCAAGTGACCCATATCAGATCACATATTTCCGTTAAGGGGTAATGGCCATGTGCAGATGGCCTACACCAGCCTTCCCATTCCCCATCTCCACTATGTAGCATGATGCATACCCTGAATAAATCCATGTCCAACCCAGTGATGTCAGACATGCTACACATACTCATCCTGATCTCGAACACATACTTCATGGACATCCACCTACCACATGCTGGACAGATCCTTGTCCCATACACTTGACATAGTCCTGCCATACTATTCATTCCTGTCTGTCAAAGCTGCACATCGCTCCATCTCAGACATGGTGTGATGACTGTATGGTCATGCATGGTATATGTATCATTAACCCTGTGGATCAGTAATTTGGCACTGCTCCACCTGGCCCCACAGACCCACCTGTCGGCTTCTGCCAGGTAACCTTTCATCCTAGATGCGTACATGGCCCATGGCATATAACCCACTAGTTAATTTTGACTGTACATGCCATAGTTGATATCCATCCCTGCAAATACCATCTGGCTAGCCAGTGTCCCATGTGTACCACATGTGCAACACAGGTGATACATGGCAGGATGTTGAATCGCTGTACAGTGCCATGTAGATGTATATGGCAGAACACATACATGTAAAAACTTATGTGAGCATGTCTGCAGGGTCACAGGTCATGTCTGTTAAGGCCAGTGTAAGTCCTTATATGTGACATATACACTGCATCATGGTCATCTGTATTAATGTGGACACATCCAGCCATGTGCTGATAGGTAGGAACACCAGTACAGGCAAAGACATGCCCACATCAAGACAGCAACCACATGTAGTATGAGCAATGTAATCAGGTGACACACACACACATATATGGTGACAATATCCACTCAACATTGAGTGTCACATGTGTGTGACAAATCCGTCAGTGTCATGTAGGTTTGCAAATACAACTATTTAAACTGAAGTAATGCGATAGCTGTAGCTCTGTATGTCTCTGAGGTACTGTGACCTGTCTCCATCATTATGTCTTTCAGGTATGCTGCGTGCATGGCTTCCCCCTTTTACATGCTTGGAGGATGAGGCCTTCATCCCATACCTACTCGATAATCACAACATCTTGTTCAGCCATGTGCCACAGGATGCACAGCAGCGGGATGCCCTGCGGATGGAATTTCACAGGAGGGTTAATGATGTGGGTGGCCACAACCGCACATACCAGCAGGTGCGCAGACACTGTATAGACCTCATTAGATGGGCGAAACAGAGTGCAAATGCAATCACCAGGGAACAAGGTGCAACAGGCGGTGGGCCACCAACCCAGCCCCCACTCACACATACCGAGGAGCTAATGGCCAACCTGGAGACACCTGCAGAACCACATCCACAACCCTTAGCCGATATTGTGGAGGTGGGTGTCTCTCAACCACTGAGCCTGGAGTTGCCTGGTAAGTCAGTACTGCACCTATAACAACTATATTCCATATAGCTGCATGTGTCACTGTACAATATGTAATGTGACATCATATGCAAGGCATGTATACACACATGCCGCATACTATAGTATGCTAGTCTGTGTATGCATACATGTGCATACACCATAGTATAGTCTAATGTACTGGTGTATGTGTTATGCACATTGCTCCCTGTAGCCTTTATAAAGGGGTGGATTATGCTCATACTGCTGTGTTACTCCTATTTAGGTACCTCTGGCATTCCGCGGCGACATCAGCCCATTGCAGGTGAGAGTGTTATTATGTATCAGGAACCATAATGCACAAATCTATCTGCCATGTGGCCATTCATAACATGTACACATAATATATGGTCCTGTCACAATATACAGGTCGGACTTGCAATGCATCACAATAACTATCCATGTGCCACACTTGCAAACTATGTGAATCATCTCACCGACATGAATCCTCACACACTTTATTGCCAGATGTATTGACAGCTGTGCATACAATGGTGGAGGTGCTGTTCACTTTAGGAACGTACAACAGATCTGATCTACACATGGGGTGAATACAAACAGTACTACACAGTGGGCTGGAGTATGGCCAGCACACAGGTTTCACTGGTGTGGATCATATCCCTGCTATGAATGTCACACAATTTGATGTGCTATCTTGACATGTCCATGACATCTATTCGCCTGGCTGTTACACTGCCTACCTAACCTGAAAACATATCCCACATACCACCCTTTATCTGCATAACCCTATTGTCAGTGGAGCATATATGTCTTATGGGACAACACAGACATGTGAAATAGATGCCCGTCACTATAATTTGGACAACACATGTACACACATGGCCATGGAGGATAGCCAGAGACATGGAGCAACACACACACTAGAAGTGTTGTGCTTGTGTGTACACCCTGTTATACAATGGTTACCCATGGTTCGGCCATGGCCTTTGTATAATGGTCATAATGTAGATGTGGAACGCTAGACATCCTACAGGCCTGTGCACATCTTGTGTAGGCGTAACATCAATCCACCACATAGGATGTGTTGAACATCTTGAGGCTTTTGCAACATGACAGCAGTTACCTGTACAGTATCCACATCAGGCCACAGATACAGTACATTCCCGTTGCTGGTGATGGACATAAATGCCATACTAGCTCCTCATGTGTGTGTGTGTCTGTGTGTGTGTGTGTGTGTGTGTGTGTGTGTGTGTGTGTGTGTGTGTGTGTGTGTGTGTGTGTGTGTGTGTGTGTGTGGTACACAGATGTCATGTGGGACATGGTGTACCAATGTGTTCGCCATGTCTGCCCATAGTTGCCAGGCTGCAGCAATATGGTTGCAGATGTGCAGGGGTGTCATCCGTATACCCATCAGTGACCTGTGTCACAACTTCCACATCATGGTTTAGTGTGTATACACCTCAGTGACGTGGGTCACATTCCACAGTATATATGTATTGTATCTGAACAGAGTCATGGCTATGAACCCTGTCTGTAACTCACACTGTATAGCACTAGAGACTCCTCATGATTCCCTGCAATAGCCATGCACATCAGCTAAATTTGCAGTATATCTGTAGGGTGGACAGACAACACTGAATTGGTACACCATTGCCCCACTGTATATTCGACAGGACACCATTGTGTTAAACATGTATGCATGTCAATGCACACGGCAGCAGATCACATGTCATACTACATGTCATTATCAAGGTCATATGCCACACATCAGGCAGGTGTACTGTTAACCTGTGCTGGTCCACATGGTGTGACACAGAGATGTATGCTAACCACTACTATGATTGTGTAATTTGCATGCCGTCTGCTATCACACATGCATGCTATGTGCAACCTAGGTATGTATGATAACTACCACTATTATTGTCTGAGCTGCATGCCATCTGCTGTATCACATGCATGTTGCATGCCTTCTGTCATATCACATGTGTGTGTGTGTGTGTGTGTCTATTGTATAGATTGTAATGTACAGTTCTTGTCTGCCCTCACAGGTGATGTAGGTGCATTGCCCTCCTGTGGTACATCAGATGCTAGTGTCCCCACATACTCTAGCAGTGATGATGAATGTATGATTGGGTCACAGGCAGAGATGTCAGGGGCTGAAACTGTGCCATTGGTTGCCATTCCATCTATATCCACCTCATCCCCGCACACAGATCCCATACCTGCACATATCCTATCACCAGTGGCCATAGAGGAAGGACAGTTGGCGCATGGTAGCTTGGAATAGGAAAGTGTAGGGGCTATGTAAGGTGTGCCTGCACACCCATGGTGTCGGCCAAACTACTGGTGGTGCCCTACACAGGCACGTGGCCAGTGCTGCTTGTAGGAGGGCCTCTGGCCAACATGCTCCTGCACTACAGAGCACAGCAGCTGGTGTCACTAGATGCATGTTTCAGGCTGTAATGGAGGCACAGGCATGTGCTGAATGGTGCAACAGAGAAGATCAGAGGCTACAGAGGGCTGCTGTCCATTCTTTAAACAACAGCATCCAGGCAATGGCAAATGCTCAACAGCAGATTGCTGATGCTTTGGATAGATGGTTGGGTGGCATGGTTGGAGTCCTTGACCGTGGCATGACAATCCACGAGCATGAGCTGTCTGTGTTGGAACATCTGGTAGGAGTGAGGTGTCGGGCACATGGACGTAGGTCTGCTACATCACCTGTGTCAGGTCTACATGTACGAACTACCTCACATGCCCACTCCTATAGTGGCGGTAGCAGCATCAGTGCATCTGGTGCTGTGCTGTCCACACCACGACACAGCAGGCCACATGCACATGGCCCAGGACGGTCCCAACAGGGACACGGCTCCAGTGGACTAGTGAAATCAGACAGTACCCAATCTGCACCTCTGTCTGGTAGTGCCCATGTCACCCCTGGCAGGCACAGGTCACATGTCCATGGCCGGACACCGTGAACTGTAATACCTTGCCTGTACAGTCTGCAGCTGTCAATAATACCCCCTGTGTAGGCCAGACACATGGGAGAAATGTGTGCAGACATACACGCACACACTGGACACATATGTAGGGCACAGCAACACACATGCATAACATCCACACATGCCCAATTAGATCAAAGGCCCAAACCCACACACATGATGTCATCCAATGGTGCAACCTAGGCATCTGGCAAACATTAACACACTGTGCATATGATGATGCCTGTGCTGCATCCCTGACATCCACACCATCGGTGCAGGGTCATGCTCATATGGTCTGATGCACAGGGTGAACAGACTAGGATGATGTTTAGTTTACAAATGTTGAGGACTGTTGTCAGTCAGCAGATATACCATGTAGTACAGGTGTACAATACTGTTAACAGTATGTGTCTTGTGTAACAACAGTAAATGCATTTGGTCATGTTGTTCGGCTGTCCTTCTTCAAGTCTAATTGCACGTGCCGGTGGATGCCAGTGTTTGTAGTTAAGTGTCCCATATGTCAATGCGGACTACTCACAAGTATGTATGAATATACCAGCATGCACTGCGTAGCTGCCACATACCAGTGAGAATGTCCCACATCACGAACACGTCTACCATTCCAAGAGCATGATAACATATGTGTATTAAGCTACTGTGGCCCCAGACATGACATCCATAAAGGGTGACATTACAGGTACAGTTACATGGAGTGGTGAGGTAAGAGAGTGGTCTAGCTGATTCCAAGGGTAGAGGCCAGTGGGAAGTGTGATGCCTCAATGGGAATCAGTGATACACATTCCCATGACAGGATGCCAACACACAACTGCACCCACACACTCAGGTATTGACACACATGTATTCAGTGACACTGTAACACACACACACACACACACACACACACACACACACACACACACACACACACACATACACTCACGGCTTCACCGACACAGTAACACACACTCACACACAGTTGCTACTGGGGTGCTGAGGACCCCTGCCTATGTGCAAATCATCATTACAGTACTGTGCACCTACATGACACGCCACAGAGAATACACATGTACAGGTAGTCAGTATGGCCTAAGATCGGGGACATCAATACGGATAGTTGAATGCATCACCTGGATGGTGGGGGGGGGGTCCTATCAGTTCAGTATGGTAACATACATCCTCACCTCAGGGACCAGTCAGCACTACATACACATACTGTGGCATTCAGTAATTAATACACCTATGTCATGCACATACAGATACCTCACATGTGTGAGATAGACGCCCCTGCCTGTGTCCTGCTTTATACATTGCAGTCTGTACAGATGTGTACACTAGTGTACAGGAGAGTGAGTAACAATTGAGATGTATTCCACACAATATGTGACAAATATGGATACACACGCAACCGCACATGCCAGTACTGTGAATCTCATAACTGCCTAGCTCATGTTATGTATGTCAGACGTACAGCAGTATTGCATGCATTACAAACTGTACTGACGCTTCCTGTGACAACAGTGCTGATATATGCACTAGGGATGTCATATCTATTAACAAGTGTCAAGTGATTTACCTTCACTATCACCCTGACAGCTGTCTAAGTTGTGTGTTATGTCCTTCAATTAACAAAACCACTGCTTACTGATTACACAGGGTATTGTAGGACCGCTTGTGACAGACCTGTGAGCTGTCCACAGCAAGCATCCATCTGCAAAGATGCCCCACCACTTAATTATTTCAACACATCTGTCCATACCTGTGGTACATCTTTCTGTACATTCAGCATATCACCATATACAGTTGGCAATGTTGAGGCTGCGTTGCAGCTGCATGATGTACTAGGATACACACCACCTGCATACATCAGCAGCTGCACATGCATGTTATCTGAATGCACAACACTACGTGTACAGATGTGTAGATCCTATAATCCTGACATTTGGTCATGTTTTAGGCATTACAATTGGAGGATATGTGTAATAACATACATGACACATGGACTGCTGTATGATATGTTCGGTGACCAGTACAGAGGAGTTGTTACCTCTATCAACACTGATATCACACCTTATGTACTGTTAGCATTCAGCAGCCATGGACCTACATTCCATGTGCATGTGTGTAATGGCTGTAGCCACCTGTTTGCACAAAGGACTACAACAGCTATGTTATTTACAGGTATGTTGTGTGCGTGGCATGTAAATACCCAGGGCAGGTACACGTATGTCATATCCATACATGAGGATGTGTACTGGTGTACAGCAACATACATCTGCCAATGGTGGACAGTACTGAGGGCTCTTGGTATGTGTACAGCTGACCTGGTCACAGACAGTGGTATCATTGCATTGCATAACACATGATGCAACTGTGTCAGTACATGTGTGCTGTCTACAGGTGATGTAGAGCTTAGTACAGTACACAAGTCAAGGGTCACATGGTGGTGTACTCGTCTGTCATACAACATGTATGGTTGCCTGGTGGTGGTCCGAGGGCATGGTGGTGTCTGCAATTTACATTCTAGAATGCAGCATGTGACACTGTGTCCTACATATGGTTCATCTGTGATGCCTTTCATGGGGGAACTGGTCAGTACATGTGAGTGGCCTTTATGTATGTGGGTACACCACCTGGAGTGGTCCGTACCTGTGTTATGGCCCACATGTCTGGTTCTGAGGTATATGGTGGTAGTGCTAGGTTCTGAGGTATATGGTGGTAGTGCTATTGTGCACTACAGAGACATCAGCCAGGTGTTCCTCACTGAACAGATGTCAGTACTCTCCATTGTTGGATCTACAGTGGCCAGCTGCAAATATGGACACTACATATCTAGCACTGGTTAGCATAAGAAAAGAATGCAGTTGTCCTGTAGGTGTATGAGAGTTAACCTGTGTTTAGGACAGTTGCCTTGGAATGGCACTGTGTGGGCGGATGTGACTTGGGTAATAGCCACATTCCCTTGTATCACGGATGCATGTGATATGTGACAAAGGCCTGCCTACTGTCAGCCATGTCATCCCAGAATGACAGCTGATTTGTTAAAGACCGGTGTCAAATATATGTAGAGCAGCATTCCCGCTAACAATGACAATTACCAACACCAGAGCCCATTGCAATGTGTTATTTATGTCTACCTGTAATAGCATGGCCACTGTGGCCATCCGTGTTTAGCATCAGAGTGCATCCCAGTCAGCCCTGTGCTACTAGGAGTATGAGCATGCCCAGTATATCCTTGTGTTGATGGACACATAGTAGTGCATTCCGACCAGCCCTGTGCTACTAAGTGTGTGAGCATGCCCCCTATGCTACTAGGAGTATGAGCATGCCCAGTATATCCTTGTGTAGATGGACACATAGTGCATTCCGAACAGCCCTGTGCTACTAAGTGTGTGAGCATGCCCAGTGACATCTTGTGTTGGTTATGTGCCTCTGTGTATGGGCATGGCCATTGTAACCCTGTATAGTGGTAGTAGTCGTCCATTCCACAGATGGGCATACTCCAGGTCAGGATGGCTTCATACTTTAAACACACAGGTTCATAGATATGTACATCTTAACTGCCAGCATCCCTGTTGATGTCCGCATTCCCAGATAGTCATAATGACAGCCTTGACATGTGTAGTCTGTGTGGTGCGATTTGTATATATGTAGTATTGTAATAGTAATCTATAAATAGGCAGGAGTTCCGTACCCGACACTGGCATGTGTGTGTATGTCTGCCCCCGTTTGCCGGTGGACTCTAAATTGCTTTTAGACTGGCCACACTCCATGCATTTCTTAGACCCACTGTTAGCAAGGCCAATGATGTCACCCATCTACAAATACACCTGTGGGAGGGCTGTGTCCCAGTAATCTCAGTAGCGTGTTCTGTAACTGCGTAATGCTGTAGTGTAATAAAGTAGTTAGGTCGGTGCTCTACTCCCACACTTGCCATGTGTGTGTGTGTGTGTGTGTGTGTGTGTGTGTGTGTGTGTGTGTGTGTCTCCATTTGCCTGAGGACTGAGTAATACCTTTATACTGCTCACACTCCATACATTTCTTATACCCACCGTTAGCAAGGCCGATGATGTCACCCATCTACAAATACACCTCTGGGAGTGCTGTGTCCCAGTAATCTAGTTAGTTTGTTCTGTAACTGCGTAATGCTGTAGTGTAATAAAGTAGTTAGGTCTGTGTTCTAGTCCCACACTTGGTGTGTGTGTGTGTGTGTGTGTGTGTGTGTGTGTGTGTGTGTATATGTGTGTCTCCCTGTTTGCCTGAGGACTGAGTAATACCTTTATACTGCTCACACTCCATACATTTCTTATACCCACCGTTAGCAAGGCAGATGATGTCACCCATCTACAAATACACTTCTGGGAGTGCTGTGTTTCAGTAATCTCTGTAGCGCATTCTGTAAGTGTGTAATACTGTAGTGTAATAAAGTAGTTAGGTTGGTGTTCTTGTCCCACACTTGGCATGTGTGTGTGTGTGTGTGTGTGTGTGTGTGTGTGTGTGTGTGTGTGTGTCTCTGTCCACCTGGGAACAGAATAATGCTTTTAGACTGCTCATACTCCATACAATCCCTATCACCGACTTTGCCATTACTGATGATGTCACCCACCTAGAAGTACACCTCTGGGAGTGATGTGTCCCAGTAATTTTGGTAGCACGTTCTGTAATTGCGTAATGCTGTAGTGTGATAAGGTAGTAAGGGCAGTGTTCTAATCCCAGCCATGCCAACTGTGTGTGTGTGTGCGTGTGTGCGTGTGTGCATGTGTCTCTGTCTGCCTGAGGACAGAATAATGCTTTTAGACTGCTCACACTCCATACAATCCCTATCACTGACTTTGCTATTGCTGATGATGTCACCCACCTAGAAGTACACCTCTGGGAGTGCTGTGTCCCAGTAATCTCTGTAGCGCATTCTGTAACTGCATAGTGCTGTAGAGTGATAGAATAGACAGGTAGGTGCTCTATTCCAAGGCATGACAGGTGTGTGTGTTTGACAGTCATATCCTATGTGTTGGTGTCTGTGAGTGGCTAGCTACTGGTTGTGTTGAGGAGCATGTTTTGTTGTTTTCCTATATAGTGGCCATAAATGTCACAATCAGCCAAGTGACTGGGTTGGCAAGACATGCACATACATTCGGCAATAGGTCTGGTGAGTAATGTCAGCAGCCCTAATCTTACCCTTAATACAGTCTGAACCCGTGTGACACACAGAAACACACTTGCCTTGATGTTAACACCAGTACATAATGCAGGAGGAGCATGTGGTTTCCTTTTCATTCTTGTCTAATGCTTTGGTATCACACGGTCCGCTGTTAAGATATATATTCTATATCTACGTATGTGTGTGTGTATATGTATATGTGTGTGTATATATATATATATATATATATATATATATATATATATATATATATGTGGACATTAGCACACATAAATCTACATGATGGAATAAATGTCCTATACTGTTGAATGCCTGCTGTGCTGGATGATCTGTACATGATAACCTCAGGTGTATGTATATCTGCCGTGGCATAGTGGTAAAGCACATTGTCTGTGGTGTGCAGGGTCCCGGTTTCGAGCCATGCAGAGGCTGGTTGTTTTGTTGTTGGGAAGAACAAGGGACATTGAATACGGTGGTAGTAATGCCCTTTTAACCAGTTGTGTGTGGGTCTGTGTTACAGTAAGCAGTAGTTATTTTTGGGGAGGCTCAGTATGAGTCATGTAACTATGCATTAGAAGACAATACTATGCAAATGAGATGGAAAATAGTGAATCCTGTTTATCCCCAGGGTGTGATGCAGGTCCCAAGAGTGTATGTGTATAGATAGCCAGGTGCAGGACTCGAATATAGGTGAAAGCATGGGTGTGTGTGTGTGTCAGGCATACTGTACATAGATTGGAGCCCTGTGTCTTGGGATTGCTCCTAGCTTAACATGCCTAAGCTATGGGTGTGTCTATACCTGCCTAGTGCAATTGGAAGGGACAACAGAAGTAGGAGCATAGTCAACGTGAACAAGCTGGGCAAACAGGTGATATTTATCAGAATCAGCAGATTACAGGCCCAGCAGACCAGCCCGGCCCAGAACACTACGATAAAGTGAGCAAGCACCATCCCCTCAGGTTTTTCCACACTCTACACCACCAGTGTATATATGCAGGGAAATTTTAACAAACAATCCTATGAAATGAGAAGGGGTGCAGCAGGCAACATAGACTAACATGTACAGGAGGCTGAGGGTGGTGAGGATGTGAACACTGCTGAACAACCCTCAGTGAGGAGACAGAGAAGACTGTACAGCCCCAGGGTAACCTACCAGGGGCTACATGAGCTGGAGATAGTGGAGCACTATGGGGTGGACAGAGACCTCCTACAGCAGATTGTTGAGTTGTGCCAGCCACACCTGATACATCAAACAGGCCGAGGGGAACCCATCCCAGTGGATAACAAGGTATGTGTAGGCCTAGGTATACTAGCCACAGGTACCTCCCAAAGCACAACTGGGGATATCATGGGGATCTCACAGGCATCTGCATCCAGGGTATTCCACCAGTTCCTGGATGCCATGTCACCACATGCCAGTGAGCACATACATTTCCTCAACACACATGAGGTGTTGACCAGCAATATGCATCTCTTCCACCAAATGGCAGACTACCCTGGTGTAGTGGGTGCTATAGCCTTCACGCACGTATGCATAAAAGCACCACCCAGTGAGCAGGGTAGGGCCTATGTTAACCACAGGGGCATCCCCTCCATCAACTGCCAGGTCGTATGTGATGCCCAGGGCATTATACTGAATGTGTGTGCTGGCTACCCTGGAAGCTATGACGATTCCAATATATAGCATCTGACGCAGCTGTACCACAGCTTTGCCAATATGGACATCCCCTACGGTCACCTAGTGGGGAATGCTAGGTACCCAGTGGAACCATGGTTGTTGACACTCATCAGAAATGCACATACACCTGAACAATGATGCCATAATGAGGCACATGCACAGGCCAGACATATAATAGAGCATGTGTTTGGGATGCTCAGGTCATGGTTCCAGTGTCTGGACACATCCGGCGGAGCCTTGCATTATTTACCAGCTACATGCACCCAAATTGTTGTGGTATGTGCTATGCTACACAATATGATCCTGCGGAAACAGCTGCAGCAGGAACAGCATGGGGCAGGGCCACACAGCCCCTCTCCAATGCCAAGGCCTGTACAGGCACAGAGTGACTCGGAGGAGGAGCAACCTGAGCCAGACCCAGTAGGTGGAAGGAGGCATGCCCAGTATGACCTGGCCTTGGCAAAGAGGCAATACATAGCATATGCACTGACACAGTAGGGACCCAGGGAATGTCACCCTCTCTGACTCGCACAGACAGTAATAGAGATGCCAAACATGACGCTACCTGTGCTCAGCCATATATAGGAAGTGCACTATGTGCATCCAACATAGGCAGCCCTCCAGCACCATCCTCAGGTCTGGCACACCCTCAAGGTAAGTCAATAAACCTACCAATTGTTAGTTGTATTAGATTGTGTTGGTACCTGTAGCTATGGTATGGATGTGAGCATGCAAGGGAATTTGGTGGCCGAATGTTAAGGCAGCAGACAGTAGACGTCCATAGTGGCACCATGACATCTGTAGCATTTATGGTGGTCACCATAGTAGCCAGTAGTACACAGGGTGTCATAACCCAGTGCGGGTAATGGGCTGAGCATCATGTGTGCCCATACAGCCCACACAAGTCTCAACCAGCTGGACAGGTGTAGATCAACACAGACAACTGCTGTACTATGGCCTCTGAATATGCCCTATGGATGACTACCCTCCACAGACCCACACAGACAGACTACAGCAGGCTAGGCAGTTAGATGTAGGTTGTGAAGGCTAGGACGTCTGAAACTAATATGTTGGTAATTAAAGCTAAGATCTGGAGTACACTGGTATGCCTCTAGCCAGCACAATAGGTAGGTCTACACACTGAAATGGAGTACCTGACATACCAGTACAGTGGTAGCAAAAGCATACAAGTGTCAGGTGTCCCCCCCTTCCAACGTACACATATAGCAACAGTCAGGTGTGCCCCCCACCGGTGCTGTATAGGAATGTGGATAGTCGGATGTCCCCCCACACTGTGCAGAAATGTAGCAACAGTCAATGCCACATGACTGATGGATACCCTGCAGACACAGCATGCCACCTGTCAGTGTACAACGCAGAGGTCGTCACCACAGTACAGACTACCTGGACAGGTAACAAATGTGATACAGTTGGCCTTACTGGGCATGCTCAAACACATGAAGGTATGATGGCAATGTCAGTTGACAACATGCAGAATGGTCATACTGGGCATGCTCACACATGTAAACACAAGAAGGCCAGGTCTGCAAACACCAGTGGTCCAGACATATCTGCCGGTGCATTGCTATAATGTTGGATGACTGTACTGTATGGTATGTGTGTGGTACTGTCTATTGTCTGTATATTTGCCATGGTGTATTGGTAATTCACATTAGCGGTGTGCGCAGGGTGCTGCTACCAACACTTGCAAAGGACGGTTATTTGTTTGCGGGAAGAACAAACCCATTGGATACGGAGGGAGTAAGTCACATTGAAGCAGTTGGGAGTGGTTTTGCGTGGGTTTGCACAGTGTTAAGCACTGTTGACCTCTGGTTACAGCTTCTTACATTTGGTTAGCCTCCACATTTCTTTACCAGTGCAATACTCGCATACTGGTAGCCAAACACGCTTACACCCGCTCTCTCCCACACTTGCACATGCACCGACACTGGTGTTTGCATGTGTCACTCATGCTGGGTGGGCGCAATCCCTTGTGATGCCTATTACATCGGACTACATGACTACAGTATCGGGTATGGCTGACCATTAGGCGACGGCATGGCCTTTGACTGTACGGAATCGGTCGCCTGTCCAGTGAG
>NC_056733.1:333139139-333189139 GCF_019279795.1 Protopterus annectens | reverse complement strand
AGCTATCTGAATGGTATGGGGAAGCCAGGATAGAATTGGTAACTTGTTGTGGCAGAGAAAATTGAGGACTCAGGGGATAGGAGGCTTACCATGGAGGATTTTTCTAGGACTCTATTTCACCTTAGGTCAGCCTTGACTACTGAGGATTTGAATAAGGTCTATTTAGACTCCACATTCCTGTATAAGAAAAACATTCTTCTGAGAGAGAAAGTTGAATTCATCCCACACAAAAGCATTAGCCTGCTATTCCCTGGACATATTCTTGCATTGATTTCCTTGGTTTTATCAGCCATTGCTAAAACTATCGTAAATGGGTAGGATAACCAACTCATCCATCCACAACCCCTTTTTTTCCATATTTGCGCATGGGGTCAGGGTGTCACATTAATAGTGATCATCATCTAGAGCCAAGGTTTACAGCATCAGATGGCTAGCCCTGCCACAGCAGTTCTTCCACAACACACTCACATGCACACTCACACCTATGGCCAATTTAGTGTGTCCAGTCCACCTACTGCATGTCTTTGGAATGTGGGTGGAAACTTGAGTGCCCAGAGGAAACCCACGGAAACACAGGGAGGACATGCAGACTCCACACAAAAGGCACCCCAGCCAACAATCAATGCAGGGGACCTCTTGCTGTGAGATGACAATGCTATTCACAGTACCACTGTGCCACCCTGATAGGATAACCAAACCAAACCTCCATCAAATGGTGATTAGTTCAGAGGTCATCCAATCTTATAAGCAAAGGATCCAGAAATTAAGACTTTAGGGCTAACGTCATGATTACGTATTTGATCATCAAACTTTGGCCCAATGCAGTCTGGTATGAAGCACACATGTAAGCATCCTTGTCTTTAAAACATGACTATAACAAAACTGACAAAACAGTTTGCCATTTGGGTCCAGGTCAGACAAGCCCCGATATGTATCTCCAGAATTCTCCAATCAGTGTTCCTTTTGGTGACATGATTGATATTGTGTTCCCCTGTGATATTTAGAGCTATCTTTTCTGAGTATTTATGTGTCTATTAATGTTACATTTGGCAAGTTTGTCTGAGGGGAGGGGCTACACATGCAGCTATCAGTCATGCCTCCAACTCTGTTTTATTTAAAGGATTGGAGAAAAAGAGACTCTTACTTGAAAAAAGGGATATTTATACCTACCCGAGACATAGGCCTATGAGTGATATTTGCAGTTGAGTGCCTGGGCGTGTGGTAGCATGCATAACCCAGACATGCATTGTGTTAAAAAGCTAAGTGGAGCCACCTTGTGGGCTCATTAATTCCAAGGCAAAGAGTCATATATGCATTTCTTGTACTGTGGCAGGAAGAACCATGGTAGATTAAGATGAACTAGACCTTGACAATAAAAAACAGCTCTTGGTGTTTGAAACATCATCTTGGTGTTTGAAACATCATCTTACTGTTTGCAAAGGAGCTAAGAGATTGAAAAGTAAAAGCTAAATTGGCCCTGACTCTAAATGCAGGATTCATTCTGGAGTAAGACTACTTGGATTTTGTCTTTGTTGATGAGTCCAAGTATTGGTCTTGACTGATTGTTTGGGAGTCTGTAAGGCATCTAGACCAGGTGATGTAATGGTAACATTTGTGTCAATGAATGAGATAATTATTTCAATGTGACTGCACGTGGTTCAGGTAAAAATTCTGTCTGTCTTTCTGTTGCTTGTTTGTATGTATCTAGCTTTTTGACATATATGGCATTCTTGGTAAAAGTGGATGTGGTGCTCTGTAAGGCAAACCCTACTGTTTCTTTAGTTCTAATGGGAGACTTACAGGCTCTTACCATATGCACATACTCTTTCCATTTCCACAGGGGCAATACCTCTGAAAAAAAGAGTGCTGGCTCAAACATTAAATGTGAAGTGAGGCATACCTCTAAACTGTCCAGATTTCCATGGAATTCTCAGATTTTTATTTCATATTTTGGTCTGTTTTTCATAAGATGTGAGACTTTGTGGTAAATTATTGAGGACTGAAGTCATTAAACAATGATACGCAATTGAGTTTCAGACTTTAGATCTTTAGAAAATGGACGTTGACTCAATACCTGCTATTGTAGCAACTTTCTAAGTTTATAAGAGAGACATCTGATTCAAAGATGGCCGCCGTTCTTTAAACACTGCAAAACTACAGCTCTCCAGATATCAGAAACAAAAATCAACCCTGTGGATATATCACAAGATTTTATATGCTAATTGGCAGCAATAACTAAAGTACTAACATCTATCTTCGCTTCTGAGAAGGAAAAATAGAGAAAAAATATTTTCTAACAGCAGGATTGAAACTGATGGTCAGCCTGACTCTGAACAGAGCAACAAAGGAAATACATATCGCTCAGCTGAAACCTTACATCTGGTATAAATACATTTACAGTGTATCAAAATGTCAAAAGAAGACAAAACTATAGAAATCACAACTTCTAAAACTAAACTATCTGCCTTGCAATCTCCGGAAAAAGAAGCTTTTTTTAAAAGACAGAAAACAGTTACACAAAGGGAGACTGTAAAAACAGGAATAACAAACAAACCAGACCAACCGGTCAGCATGGAGGAAATTAAATCAGCATTGCTACCTATTCAAGAAGCCTTAAAAGATTTATCAACACAAATGCTTACGTTTAGTGCCACATGTAATCAGATTTTGGAAAGGATGGATAAATCAGAAACCAGAATAGCCGAAAGTGAGGATAAAATAATTATGCTTACGAAAAAAACAGATTCACATGATGCAGACATCCAAACCATGCAAAATAAAATTTTAGACCTGGAAGCAAGATCCAGACGGAATAATATAATAATCAGAGGAATTCCAGAAACAATTCAGTACAATGATCTGAATGCTACCATAATACAAATACTCGAAACACTGTTCAAGGACTCTGATAGTGTTAAACAGATTGTTATAGAAAGAGCACATAGAGCTATCAGAGAATCATTTGCTTCAAATGCACCTAGACCAGTCTACATCAAAATTCTGAATTATCAAGATGCTAGCAAAATACTGCTAACGATTAAAAAGAATGGTGGATCTATCATCTGGCAAAATAACAAAATTTCCATGACATAGGACTTACCAATACAAATAAGACAATCCAGGCAAATGCTAGCTCCATACTGCAAGTTTCTGATTGAAAAAAACATCAGATTTCAAATGAAGTATCCAAATACTTTAATTTTCACAGTGGGTGGTATTAAATATTCAATAAACACTAAAAAAGAAGCAAAACCTACCTTTTTTAAGCTTTTCAAAGCACTGCCACCTTCAGAAGTTTGATCAAAACATCCAGGTCTTCTTTCAGCATCAGACAGACTGGGACTCCATAACTACGATGATCCGAGGCTTTATAACTCTTTGTTTGTTCTTTTTTTTCTACCAGGCCCTGGGAAACTTGTGATTACATCCTTATCTTGAAATTCCAGCGTGTCCACATTGCTTTTCCGAAGATTTATGGCTCCTACGAGTGTAAACAAGCCATGAGGTAACAGGAAGTCCTTTGGAGGATGCAGGGGGACTGTTTTCAACGTAACGCATCCAGGAGGTCCGTCCGCGAAATGGTTCCCCCATCGCAAATTCGAAATGAAGAAAACATGCTCAGCAAGCAGGAAGCACTATAGAGAAGCTGTAGAAACTGTTTGGAATTAAAAATGAAGCTTCCTGGACTTATTTGGAGGGTAAATGGCTTCTGTATGGTATAAGGAAATGTACAGCTGCACAGGTAGGAAATGCTATTGTAATGGGTTGGTTAAAATAGAAGGGTATTACATTGTATAATGTTAGAATCTGGTAATTATGTCTCTATTTCTTTTTTTTTCCTTAGATAGGGTTTTTCTTTTTTTTTCTTTCTCTTTTGTTCTTTCACTTCTAATTAGGAAAGTGTATGTGTATGCTCTGTTCAATAAAATAACAGGATGATGTTAGTATAATAAATGTTATGAAAGACTGTGAACTTGAAATGTTTAAAATGTTACATTTAGGTTGTCCTTCTCTTTAGTATTTTTAAATATATTTTATAGGGATACAATTATTTAGTCAAATGCTTTGTGTAGTACAGTTGTTATTGTTACTTAGAGTGTGTTACAAGTTTTAGCAGACTGTTACCTTTGGAGAAGGACAACTACCTAAAACAGTTAGAACATTTAAACAAAAATAACCTTAGGACTGTATTGTTATGTTTAACAACTGTTTCCTTTCTCGGGAATTAATAATTAATAGTGTATATGACAAGAAGTTAAAATGTATTATTCTCATTGCTGATTATTAATATTGTGAGCTATTAGTTAAACTGGATTTTCACACAACAATTAGTAAATGTGTTTGACTATATTAAGTATGTCCAGAACTGTAGTTAGGTAATTAGTAGTGTTTATTAGGGAATGTTTGGATTAAGCTTTGTAGATTTAGAGATAGTGGTTGTAGGTTTTTTGCATAATGTTTTTGGGTTAATTTGTAGAGTTAGAAATTTAGATAAACAGAGATATTCAAAGGATGTGAAAAACCTATGTACAACCTGGTCCAGAGGAATAGTGGATAAGCACTGGGTAGGAATGGGATGTCAGATTTGCTTCCAAATAATCTATGGTATGTTAATACACTGTAATCTAAGGTTGTCTCTCAATAGTAGGAATAGGACTACATTTTTGAAGAGCTACAGATGTGGATAATAGAATCTTGGAATGTTAAAGGACTCCAGAACATGAAAAAAAGGAAGCTATTTTTACATTTGTTTTTCCAATCAAAAGCAGACTTTATTTCATTGCAGGAAACTCATTTGACTAATAATCAGTGGGATATACTGAAGAATAAGAAATGGATTAGGGAGATAGTGGCGGCGGAAGGGACGACGAACAGTGCAGGAGTGGCAATTATAATTAAAAACCGATACCAAGAAAAAATATTAGATGTCAAAATAGATAAAGAGGGAAGGTGGTGTTTAGCGGTTCTGATATCTAAGTTCTATGATAAACCTATATTACTCATGAATATATATGCCCCCTCTACTAATCAGCACCATTTTATATCTTCACTTTACTCCATTTTACAACAATATAATAACTGTTATATATTAATGGGAGGTGACTCGAATTCGTATCAAGATCCCAAGTTGGACAAATTTGGTTCATCCAAAGCTTTTAATAAACAGGCAATGATAGCATTGAAGGAATTTAAAACTGATTTTAAACTATACGACCCATTTATACATACACACACACAAAAAAAAAGCAGAGAATTTTACTTTTTACTCAAGCTGCCATAAAATGTGGTCGAGAATTGATTTTTTTTTATTTCGGAAGTATTGATATCTGTTGACCCATGTGTTTCTACTCAAGCCAGACAATTATCGGACCACTCAAAGATCACACTAACACTCAACAATAATAATATGAGTAATAGGAGACTTAGAGGATACAATTGGTCTTTAAATCCATATTTACTAAGGAAAGAGGACATATTGAAAGAAGTTAAAGAGACACTTGAACAGTTACTTCATAACTTTCTTAACAACAGACATCCAGTTGATATAGAATGGGCTACAACCAAAGCCCAAATAAGAGGGATTTTTCTTCAGAAAGCTACTTACTATAAAAAAATGCAAAATAAGGAACTATTAGACTTGGAAACCAAAATTAAGTCACTAGACCAGGAGTTAATGAGGAACTATAATAAACAAACAGAAATAGACTTATTAAAGTGTCAAAAGGAACTGTTTTTACTACACAATAGTAAACTGTCATTTTATGAACAGAGAAATTTAGTGAAATACGTGAATCATATTCAGACTCCCTCAAAAGCATTAGCACGCATTATTAACCAAGCGAAATCAACATTATTAATATCAGAACTAAACTATAATAATAGAACATATACTAATAAGGCAGATATCATGAATACTTTTGAAAAAATATTTAATCAGGTATATGGTGATCAGCAGAAAATTTTATCAGATAAAGTTAGGAAAGATTTCTTGCAGAAGATCATATTCCCGAGAATTGATAATGAGTCCCATAGGGATTTAACTAAACCAATTTCAGCGGAGGAGGTAGCAGAGATAATTAAAAAGCTGAGACCACATAAAGCCCCAGGCCCAGATGGATTGACCTCTGAATTTTATAAAACTTTTAATGAGATTCTGAGTAAAATACTTTCACAGACATTTAATTATATAATTCAAAATAAAATCAATGATCCTCACTTTAATGCTTCTAAGACTATTTTGATACCGAAAGAAAAAAGTGACGCTAAAAACCCAGATAATTACAGACCCATTTCAATATTGAACATAGACATGAAAATTATGACATCCATCCTGGCAAATAGACTGAAAAAGGTCACAAATTTATTAATATCAGAGGAACAGGCGGGATTTATGGATGGGAGACAGACCACTGATAATACATTAACGCCTCACACATTAATTTCATACGCCAAGTACAAAAATCTTAATATTTATGCACTCATAATTGACGCACAGAAAGCATTTGACAGAGTTAACTTGGTATACCTATTTGATATGTTATCATACTTTAATTTACCTTCGGATTTCATTCTAACATTAAGGAAAATATATAATAACGCATATACAAATATATTTATCAACCAAGAATGCTCTAAAAGAATACAAATTAAAAATGGTACCCGACAAGGGTGCCCATTATCTCCTATTTTGTTTAATCTGTATTTGGAGCCATTATTTTTACACATTAAACAAAATGTTTTTTACAATCCTCCAACACTATATGGTATGAAAATAAATATAGCTGCTTTCACAGACGATTTAAATATATATTGTACCACACCACTGTCAGACACCGAGAAAATATTAAAAGCAATAGAAGACTTTGAGAAAATCTCTAATTATAAACTGAATTTTAAGAAATCCAAAATATTCCCATTAAAGACTCCTATACCTTTTTCATTGCTACCATTGATAGGACAAGTAGTGACGGAAGAAAAAACAAAATATCTGGGTATTGTATTTTCAACTGATAATAAAGATTTTTTTATAAACAATGTTAAGTCAACTTGGGATCAGATAATATTGGATTTGAAAAGATGGAGTAAACTGAAACTACCAATGATGGCAAGAACTGCAATTATTGAAATGAATGTTCTTCCCAGAATATTATATATACTTAGAGCTACACAACTTAGAATCACGAGGAAATTTTTTAAACAGCTTCATATAGGACTAGGGAGATTTTTTTGGGAACCTAGGAAAACGAGGATAACATATGAGAAACTGATGGCTCCAAAGAATAGAGGAGGTTTAGATTTACCAGATTTTGAAACTTATTACTTGATAATTAATGCCAACAGAATCTTAAGGGTGATTCACTTTGATAGAGGCAGTCTGAAATGGGTGCCAAAATGGCTGGTTTTAACCTACAGACATGTAACTAAAGTGGGAATTAACTGTAAAGCTCTACCCTTTCTGAATAGAGGAACACTCAGTAAATATGACTTAATGGAACATATTAAAAGTTATGTAACTTCAATTCAAAATCTTTTTTACCTCATTAAACCTACTAAAATATATGATGGTGTTTCAACCATTTCACAAGAACCCAAATTTAGTAATTGGGAATAAGTTGATAGACTTACAATAATTCCCCCTAATAAAGGATTTAATTTTATTGGATCTCTACCCCTTTCTTGGTGTATCAGTTCACGATATTTTAAAAGAGAAAAGTCTTCCTATTTCCTATCTAATTATCATGAGCCAACTTAAAGATCTGGCTATAAATTATTTTAATAACTTTGATTTTAATGAAGAGAAATTAAATATATGTCGTGATCTGTGGGAAGCTCTGATACAAGATAAAAAATATATAACTACTTCATATAAACTGATAAAAGAAATGAAATACAATAAACATATTCTCTTATCGAATTATTGGAGGGAAAAATTAATATTAGTTGACGACAGCAAGATCTTGGAAGCATTTAATCTAACATTAAAGTCTGTGTCCCTTCAGAAATTACTATTCACACAATTGATGATATCTAACAATGCCTACTATACCCGTCTTATTCTTCATAAATTTGACTCAAAGAACTCGCCTAAATGTCCATATTGTACAGACCAGACAGATGACTTGTTTCACATGTTATGGAGTTGCAAATGCATTTTTAAACTTTGGAATTCATTAAAACTTCAATTACAGAAAATGGGATACCAGCATTCAACACGCTCTTGGGAATTTATGATCCTACATATTCCTCCAGATAACTTAGATAAATCAAACAAGATCATAATCATGAATATTTGTTTACTAATGAAACTATACATAGCTTCAAACTGGTTGAACCCGACTCAGACATCTTGGGAAAATTTTAGAATATTAGCAATCAGACACATATTAGCGCATAAATTGTTAATTAATGACCATAAGAAAAGCATAAATAATATAAAAATATGGGAGCAAATCTTCAATATTGTGTTGGCCTAGGGGTTCTTATCCACTATTACTCAGGACACATATTTATAAGACTGATTCAATCTTAGATTTGACATAGATCTTAACAATAATACAGATTGTTGACTTTTTCATGTTGTATTTCTTTTTTAATAATTTGTATTAATATATAATGCTTATGTAACTTTTGGAAGCAATCTTGTATATATTGTATATATTTATAGTATGTAGTTATGTAATTGAAAAACAATAAAAGACGGATTATTGAAAAAAAAAATAAGAGAGACATCTAAAAATCTATCCATATTTTTGGTCCTTTGCCCCCATTAGTTTTGGCTTTGTCCAGATTTTGTGTGCTAAGAAGTTGAGAGGTATGACATGACATAACCTCTTTATAATAAATAAGTCAGTCATTTCGTCACGCCTCACGCAAGCAGTAAATCTGTCACCAAGCACTTAATTTAATACTTCATTGCTGGCTTCTTGCATTGCTTTTCTATTTAACACAATCTGATACAACTACAATCAGATTACCTTCCATTTCATCTTATTCTCCCTTACCTAACTACATGCTTTTTTAAAGCACCCACCATTTGGTTTCTTTAATCAGTATCTCAAGACCATACCAGTTAAACTCTTTAAACTACTTTTTGTATGCTTTTGATGCAGATAATGAACCATTTTTGTTATACTTCTCTGCCTCACCTCTAGCCTATGTCCTTATGCTGACAAGGTCCTTAAAACTACCTGCAGTATTCTGTAAATGGTCGTACTGTCTATCTTTAAGGAGTGATACTTTTTGTTTTTCTACCATAATAATTTATCCTATTTATTTTATCACCTGTTCCTCTTTCCACAGGTAAGTTTCCTATTTGGCCAGTTGTGTCCTGAGAAATGTCCTGAGATTTTAGGACAAAAATATTTCTTAATTTTCCCCTAATTGTTGCTTAAAAGAATTACTTTTTATCTGAAGTAAGTTAATTTTACATGAAACAACTCAAATTCTAGAGCTGTGAGCTTTCATTTTCACAAAAAAATGAAGTTTAGTCCTTTGCACTGGTTTATCTTGTAGAATGGGTAAAATGCACACTTTTATAAAAATGTCCAACTCATAGCATCTAAGAGGCAGCAACTCTAATATATCAAACTATTCCACTAATCTTATGATATGGCAGGCCATTAATCTCTTTCCTTCTGCATTTGCTGCTGCTACTCAGATTTTTGTAGTCTTTTCCTGGGATTCTACTTCCAAGTTTATGACTTTGGAATTTTAAACATCTGATTTAAGTTACTAAGGTTCAGAAGATTCCACTAATCCTGCAACTTTCTTAACTTCCTTTCTGTATCATCTGTTGCATCAGGCTGTTAAATGACATTCATAATCTTCAAAAAGACAAATTTACCTTCGGTGTTGTCTAGTGAGTTAATCTCACTTTGAAAAAGCTTGTCCTTGTCTGGTGGTATGCCTTTACATACCATTCTTTCATTTGATGGAACTTAATTTGTAATAAGTTGCTATGTCCTGTTATCAATAGGATACACACCAACATATACCTGTGTCTTCAAAGGTAGACCTCTTTGAAGGCAAGACTCTGACCTTTCTGCTGTATTGTTAATTATTTTTTGATCCCTGTTATGTGAAATAGCTTGGCCTCATCCTCAGCCTGGATGTGACATCATTAATTCATTACATCCAAGTGATACCTCCAGGTGCATCTTCAGTTATCTCCTGCTGACACCTCTAAGCATCAAATATTGTTTGTTCATATTTGCATCAAAAATTGCAAAAAAAAAAAATGCTATGTACAAGGTTTTTAAAGATTTCATCTTAAAGCTTACACAATGCCAAACTCAACTGGATTAATATTTAACCTTTGTTTAGTGCAGGTAAAGTGATATCAACTGTTATTTCTATGATATTAATTTATATAGTTATAATTTTCGTACTTTTCTAAATATCTCAACAACCATGTAACACAGACAGAATGCCTTAATCTCATATGAAAGCTGTCAGCTAGATGAATAAATCCTATTGTTCCAGAGATATGAACATTTGTTTGAAATGGGAGGATGTAATTTGATTCTGTCAAAAGGCTTAGGTTCTTGTTTTAGATATAGGCACTAAGTTATTGTAAGTCACTTAACCATAGCTCTGAATCTCTTAGCACAATAAATCTGGGAAAAGCCAAAAATAATGGGGGGGACAAAGCCCCTGAAACAGGGAAAATTTCTTAATATTGCTCTTATAAACTTAGAAAATTACTAGAATAATATATTGTGTGTTACCATACACTTTCTGATGGATATGAAGTCTGAAATTCATCTGTCATTGTTTAATGAATTCAGTCCTCAATGATTTAACACAAAAATCCAGAAAATCACCAATATTATGAGGAACAGATCAAAAATATAAGGCAAAAAATCTGGCCATTCTGTGAAAATCTGGACAGTTGAGAGATATGCAACTGAATCTGGACATTACCTTTCAGTTCATTTTCTAAGCTTCTTGTATTCATTTCTGCAGGTAAGGCAGACTCATTTGAGTATACTTCATAAAAACATGTCCTGGCTGTCCTGAATATTCTAGTGGTATACAATGGAATATTCTAGCATTATACATCTTACTCTTTGGGAAATATTGGTATCAGATAACCACACTGTGAATGATTACTTTGTTATGGGTGGTGCAGTGGTAAAGCGATTAGCATTGTCACCTCACAGCAAGAGGTACTCCTATTCAATTCTCTGCTGGGGTGCCTTCTGTGCGGAGTCTGTATGTCCTCCCTGAATTAATGTGGGTTTCCTCTGGGTGCTCTGGTTTCCTCCCACATAACAAAGACATGTGTCTATAACATTTCTCCCCAGGCCTCCACTGAAAATGGGCTCTGTTCCAGTCAGACTTTCTAGGTAAACAAATGTTAAAAAAATAAAAAATTTATTTGATTTTTAATGAGACATATAAATAACCACTGAAAAAATTTGAGGCTTCAGAAGGTGTTCTTATAGTTATTAAATATTAATACTTGTCATGATCATTCTGTTCTTTGGAAATTTATTTTATAACTGAAGCAGGACTGTATTGTTTTTATCTACACTGCAAGTTTGCTTTATGGTTTGTTTCAGTCCTTCGGTGAACAGATGTTCCATATTCTTTTGTGTGTGTGTTTGTGTGTGTGTGTGTGTGTGTGTGTGTGTGTGTGTGTGTGTGTGTGTGTAAGCACAAAGCATTTTATTCACATTTCCAATCTGAGCTACTTAATAGATTAAAACAATGAAAGATAGGCTTACAAAAAAGTTTTTTTTTTAACTTTATATAAACAACATTGGATATTATTTCTGCAGGCAGCATATTCATTTAGTATATTTTCAAAAATCTTTTTTTAGACTGGCAACCACAGTGCTCATATTTACCTGCTAACTCTGGTTCCTCTAATATGTATAATGTGTTACAGATCCTTTGCTACTTTAAAATCAAAATCTATTATCAGTGCCTAGGTATGTGATAACAACAGGATGCAACAACATGACAGACATTTATTACATTTCACTGATGCACCTATAAAGACCTTGTATTATTTTTTATAATTTGCCATTGACTATTATGCCATAAATAATACTTGACACTGTGTCTACTACCCAGTTTCCTATATGGGTTTTATTATGGCCATGACTATCAGCACTTCGGTTAGAGAGGGCTGCAAGTGGATGCCCTATAGTTTATTTTCTAACTCCAATTATCCCATCTGCCATAAAATAAAGTTAAGGAAATTAAACATGTTTTCAAGGCTGTAGACAATTCTACAAATAGCTAGCTTAGCTGCCAAAATGGCTTTTGTTAACTATAATGTAATGTAAATGTAATAAGAAGGCAGTTTTTTTAAATAATATGTTGCTGTTTCACTTTTTCTTGTAGGAGGCTAAGTACAACTGCCCTAACTACTAATTCAGCTAAAAAATCTGCCATATCTTAAAGGAGAAGGAAAAAATCCTCCAGTTTGCGCAGTCTCAAACCAAAAAGGATGCTTTATCTCTATTTGCAGTGAAACAACCTTTCTTTATATTCTGTCATAGCTGCATTAGCTAACTTTGTTTTCAATTAAATGAGTTCTTCAAATTGTACAGCACTTGATTTATGATGCCTGTGATTTTGCTATTGCATAAAATTATGATCCATATTTTCATAAAATTATTGCACAGTATTTTACAGAGGGGATGGGGGTGGGAGAGAATGACAGTGAGAAAGAGACTAGATTCTAAATAAATAAAACTTGATACCTTTTAATGGATTAAAACTACAAAATGAAGTTACTAAAACTCTTATCACAAATCTACTTACATGATCCAGAAAAGAAAAGACCTTTAAAGATTCAGCAATTTTCTACAGCATCAGTGATGATCATTTCAAAGTATTATTTTTAATTGTTTTGCTTTGTCTTGATGAGAAGTTGCTATTTTCATATGAGGGAACATCTGAATATATCAGAATATACATGCAGCATGCTATAATGATTAGCTGCAAGCCATACCACATGTACAAAGCAAAATAAAGTAAATGCTGAATGCAAACAGGAACACATTATAACCTTCCCTGATATGTACATATTATTATTATTATTATTATTATTATTATTATTATTATTGTTATTGTTATTATTATTATTATTATTATTATTATTATTATTATTATTATTATTGTTATTGCTGTTGTTATTGTTGCAAGCACTTCCCAAGGATGTAAAACATCACTGTTTTAGCAAAAGACTTGCATTCAGTGAAAATCTGGCCTTTTAAGGTCTGGAGAACCAGGTTGCAAGTAATTGCATTTGACTATCACTTAAGCAGTGTTTCTAGAAAGAAACAAAAACTCTACATGGTCTACATAGTTAAGGTTAACTAGCTAGAATGCTATCAAATCTAGTTGGTACATATGACAGAAATATTAATTTAGTGGTGAAACAGAAGTCATAATATCCAGTGAAACATTAAAAAAGAAATATCAACTGTATCCATAATATTATTAAGCTAAAAAATACAGATAATATTGTTACTTTAATAGTGTTATCAGTGAACTGAATGACACTATTTAAAGTATTCAACTTTTGTGAAATACAAGAAATGTATATGCATTGATTACTGTGTCTATATCTATGAAAAGAGCAGCATTATCTGCAAGAGAAAAAAGTGCAATAATTAATTTTATTTAACTTGATAAGATGATAAAAACATCTATTGAGCATATATTTCCAACAGGTCAGAAAAGGGTCTGATCTCAGTTGAAAATAATCCATGTCCTGTGACTCACACCCAGCATACTACTGCTGAAGTCCTCTTGTCAGCACTGCAGAGTACTTCATGCTATTTTGCACTCGACTAATTAAATACAGAACTTTTAAATGAATAACCACATGACTCATGTTGTTGTCACAGGAACAGTCATTTCTCATGAGCCAAATTAGTATTCTCTTAAAATGCAACATTTGCAAATTATAGTTTTAACACGGTTATTGGAAAAAAAACCTCTTTGCATAAATGCAGAAGAACAAAACATTCATCCTCCATAATAGTTTTCATGTTGTTGGACTTGCATATCTGCAGATAGTTAATCTTTGGTTCAGTTTGTGACTCACTATACAGACAATGCTTCAGTGATTGTTGTCATCTGTTCCTCTTTTGTCTGGCTGCTGTTCTGGACCTCCGTTGGTGGTGGTGGCATATCTTTCAACTCCATACTGATAGAGCAACAAGCTTTTTGTCCATATAACAAGGGTCTATTTTATTTATTTATTTATTTATATTTGTTGACTGGGAGTGTCCGACTGGATGTAGGTCCATTTTCAGTGGAGAGCCGGGGAGAAAAGCTCCACAGTTAAAATAAATAGACAATAGTTACATTGGATTACATAGCGATTAACAATTTACATGGTAATTACTTACAATATATTTACAAATGAAGAACATAGTACATCAGCAGACAACTAGAATCTTTATCTGTGAAGTACATAACAGACATTAACAAATGTTACAATGAGAAGTTCCTGCTGTATAAGTACTAGGCTTATGAGCATCTGAGCTTGCTATAATCAAGGTAGTTAGTGGAGTGGAAAGAAAGGTAGTGGTTGGATGGGGTGGGTGATATTAGAGTGGGGGTTGCAAGGGCATAGCCAGCATGTTTTTAGGTACGCTTTTAGTAAAGTTTTGAAGTGGGTGCATAATGTTATGGAGGTAATGGTGGGTGGGAGGGAGTTCCATAATTTGGCTATGGTGCAAGAGAATAGTGCTTCACCAGCAGAGTTATTGGCTTTAGTGATCTGCAAGTGACTTTTGTTGCTGGATCTTAGTGGTCTGGTGGTGCGATAGGGTTGGAATAGATTCTGGAGGGATGGGACATTTAGTGGATGGTTTACTAGTTTGTGGGCGAGTGAGAGTTGATACCATTGAAGGAGGTGAGGGAGTTCAAGCCAGCCCAGTTCAGCAAGTGAGAGACAGTGGTGACTACGGTAGGATGCCCCTGTGGTGAATTTGGCGATTTTGTTGTAGCAGGTCTCTAGTTCATTTAGATCGCATTGCCTTAGGTTGGTATATATTGGAGAGACATAAAGTAGGGTGGAGATAAGGTGGGAATTTGCTAATGAAATATTTGCTGCTTTGGTGAGAAGTTGCTTATTTCTGTATAATGCTCCTAGTTTTTTGTGGACTTTTTTTATGGTCATGGATATGTGAATGTCAAATTTTAGTTTATTGTCTATTTCCACTCCTAGCAATTTGGTGTGTTCATTTGGGTATATAGTGGTGTTGTCTTTTGCTGTGATGTTAAAGTGAGAATTGTTTTGAGTATGTTTGGTGGGTTGGAAGATGAGTAGTTTAGCTTTGTTTGGGTTGAGTATTAATTGGGCATCGGATAACCATGTTTCAACAGAGGAAAAGGCTTCCTGTGTGACTTTTTGCAGTTTGGGTAGGGACTGAGCTGAGCAGATGATGGTTGAGTCATCTGCGTATTGTATGAGTGTGCCATGTTTGGTGGCAGAGGCTAGATTATTGGTGAAAACAGAGAAGAGTAGAGGTCCAAGGATGGATCCTTGGGGAACCCCTATGGAGACAGGTAGTTGGGGAGATATGTCATTCTGCCATACAACGGATTGTTGGCAGTCAGACAGGTAACTCGGAAACCAGTTGGTGACTGAGTGTGAGAAGGATAGGTTATTGAGGACAGAGATACGTTGTTTGTGTGGGACCATGTCAAATGCATTAGATAGGTCTAGGAAAGTGGCAGAGGAGAGATAACCATTGTTTTTATGCTGAAGGATAGCATTAGTAAAGGAGAGTAAGGCAGTGGTGGTGCTATGGTTTGGTCGGAAACCATGCTGAGTACTGGAAAGGAGGTTGTTAGTAAGGAGGTAGTCTGAGACCTGAGAGTATATGCATCTCTCTAGTATTTTGGAGAGTGGAGAGAGAATAGCTATGGGGTGGTAATTGGTTAGTTCTGTGGAGGGTCCACCTTTGTGGAGGGGAATTATATGTGATACTTTCCACAGTGTGGGAACGTAACTTTCTGACAGAGATCGGTTAATGAAGATGGATACTGGGTAGGCCAGAGCATCAGCTGCGATTTGTAGATATTCACTTGGGAGGTTGTCTGCTGCTAATTTGGTGGGTTTAAGTTTAGTTAAGAGTTTTTTTTTTATGTTGGAGGTAGGTACAGGAGAAAAAAAGAAGGCAGTGGGGAGATTACTAGTTGAAGGTGTGGGTTGGAGGAGAGGGGGGTTGTGTTGTTTAGCTAGTGATAGTATGATTTGTGTGACGTGTGTTTTGAATGAGGTAGCAATATTTTCTGAGGAGTGAGGGATGTTAGGAGGAGGGGTATTGACTTTACCTGGATGGAGTATGGAGTTTATAGAGGACCAGAATTGTTTGGGGCTGTGTTGGAAGGAGTCTAGGGCAGACTTGTAGTATTGGAATTTGTCTTGTTTTATTAGCTTTTTGACTCTATTGCGTAGTTCTAGGAATTTCTGTCTAGTTGAGGGGGTTTTGGATTTGTGACAGTGCTCCCAGGCTTTATCCCTGATTTTCATTTCTGACTTAGTGGTTTTCTGTAGCCATGGGGAGGGTTGTGCTTTGATTCTGGACAGTCTTATGGGGGCATGGTAATTAAGGATGCTCAGGAAGGTAGTATTAAAACATTCAACTGCCTCATCAAGACTGAGGTACTTTAGAGGATGACAGTTACATTCTTTGAGGGATGAGATGAATGTGAGTGGGTTAAAGTTTCGTTTTTTACGTATTTGATGGTAGATGACAGGTTTAGCTTGGTATAGGTATTTTTTGAGTAGGAATGTTGGGGAGTGATCACTGAGGCTATCTGATAAGCAGCCTGTTATATATGGCTGGGGGCTCTTACTGACTAGTATCCAATCCAGGGTAGTGTGCTTGCTGGAGTTTTTATTTATCCTGGTTGGCAACTTGACTAGTTCGGTGAAGCCATGAAGGTTTACATGATGGGTTGGATGGTTGCCAGAACAGGATTGCCAGTCAATATTGAAATCACCTAAAATGATAGTTTCTTGGGGGAGATGGTGGGTAGACCAGCTGAGGAGGTTTTCTAGTGGAGGGATGTTTTGGCCAGGTGGGAAGTAGCATCCAATTATGTTGATGGTTTTGTTTTGGTTTATTTTGAGGTTGGTATATATTATTTCTTCATTGCCTATTTGTGGAGCTGATGATTTTAAGATCTGGATGTTTAGATGCTGTTTAAATATTATAGCTACACTGCCTCCTTTCTTGTTTAGCCGGTCTACTCTTAGTATGCCATAACCACTGGTAATGTGAGGTTTTAGCCAGGTTTCTGTCAGGATGACTATATCTGGGGAGTGCAAGTCTATGGTGGCATGGAGTTCATGGACTTTGTTGGATATACTTCTAATATTTAGGCTTAGTAGAAGGAAGTTATATAACCAGATTGAAACTTTAGTTAATCGAATACCTAAAGCTCGATCTGATAATATCGAAATCCAAAAACCGCAAACGGCTGATTTCATGCAGGGAAATAATTCCCTTGGCCATATGAAAAAAACCCCTTTTTAACCCAAATCAAGTGGGGGGCTTCACCCCCCACACCTCCCAACTAAATATACAAACTCCAAGATTGCTCTACATTGGAAAAAGGGCATAATCCGCATAACGGCCAAGGGAATTTTTTCCCTATGTGAAATCAGACATTTATGGTTTTTGGATTTCAATATTACCAGATCGATCTTTAGGTATTCAAGTAACTAGAGTTTCGATCTGGTAATATAGACCCACCATCAAAAACTATGTTGGCACCTAAGTCACTAATGGGAAAAGCATGCTTTTTTCGCATGGAAGGAGAAGTCTTCCATGGTTCCTTTCTTCTTTGGGGTAGAGGTGTTTCATCCATGCTTTCCCTAGTGATCTTTCTGTATACCTTAGCATGCAAGTCTTGTCCCATGTCAAACCTACATATCTAACTGGGGTATTAATCTTCATATAGATGAACAATGCAATTGGGAAGTGAATTAATATACTTGCAGTCTGTAATTTTCTGCTTTGCAGAATCATGATGTGTGGTTCAGTCGGTGGCCTTCTGCAACTGTCAGTCAGTTAGTTAATCTATTAGTTAGTATGTGCCTTGATCTGTTCATGTCTTATTTTTTTCTGATTTATGAATGCTAGACTGTTTTATGTCTACCCTTATTGCAAAACCTAGACTGCCTGCATTCTGTACTGTAGCCTTGTTTGGGATTATATTATTTGTAAAACTAATGCCCTTCTTGCAGCTATCACAAGAATGAAAATACTGTCACACATCACATCTATTACAATCCAGAAAGCTAGAAAATACACAGGACTTTGCTGCCTGATGCTGTACTGATAATGTAAATCACAAAGATTTCATAAAAATATCTGATAACACCAGAGCTTAATTCTTTTTCAGCACATTCAGAAGAAAAAAAAAAACTTTGAATGATCAATAAAAAAGCTCTGAAACATTATAAAGGGGTACTGATACTTGATACCAATAATAGCTTTATAAAACACTCTGTTCTTGATATGCTTGCCATTAATTTATTGATAGATTGTAGATTGATTTACTCAGACTGACAATATTCTGCTAACTTACTAAACCCTAATGCTCTAAAGGCCTTTTTAAATGGGAAATACAGGGAATAAACTAAATCAGTTCAATACAGATTATTACTGAAAGACTATACAGCAGTAAGAAACCATCTCTTGTATGTTAAATTATTCTAATAATAGTATTGTGACTTAACTGAATAAAGTGATAAATGCTGAATGGCTACTTAACTGTACATATATAATATTTTACATCTTTAGATAAGCTAAATTAGAGGATATTTAATGCAATACATAAAAAGACTGCTAGTCAATATAACATTGTTTGCTGTCTCTGTGTAATAAATGGGTAGAATTATTTTCTAGTCAATTATATTATATTATATGTACCCTGGATTAGAAATAAAAAAGGAACTGCTAAACTAGCATCTGCAGTCTAACAGTCATATTTATGGGTTTATAACAACTGACCTATTTTTGTGCACATTTTGGTATACCTAATGCTTCTGTACATTTTTTGTGAGTATGTTTATCTGGCTTAATCTGTATATGCAGGTGTTGGTTATATGTATTGTTTGCCCTAATATTTTCTGACTACACATAGAGATCTAATGGTGCCATGAAGTATTACTTAATATGGAGCCTTGTGAAACACTGAGCCATGTTTAACGGGAACATGGGTTTTTAACTGTGAATTGTTAAACACAGCTCTAGGTGTATATTGGAGCAGTTTGATAAATGTAATTCTGAATATATATTTGGTTTGACAATACTCCTGTTTTAGGTCTTGGCTCACCCTTCGAGTACATATATATAAGTTAGGGGTTTTGAAACAAAGATGCCCACAGAAAACATGTTTTTCCATTCAAAGTTTGTAGGGTAGAAAAACTTGTAGAGTTTTTTTTTTTTTTAGCTTTTATACCAAAGTTCTTGGTATCATTCATTATTTTTATAGTTGGATATTTTGCAAAGTCATGTTTTATGAACTGCACTTTTTATGCATTATTATGAATCTGACATTAATTATATCCAGTCAGATGTTATATTGGGAGGTGAAATGATGCAATGAAATATTTATAGCCAGTCAGTGTGATGTTTTCTGTGCATATATTGACTTACATTCCATGATGTTTTACAGTGCTGGAGTATGGACAATTATGTTCTGTTGAGAAGATTCTAGGGAAATTAGTTCCATTTATTGATCGCTGTTTCTTTACCAGTTCAGAAGGACTCCTTCAACATAAAGCATGTTACCTGATGTCATCCACACCTATTCTTTATGATAGACATAATAGTTCCTCAGAGGAGACACCTTCCGTATGTTTAATACAGAATGGACACGTATTAAATGCAATTTGAGTTTCCATCACTCAAACATCACAAATGTGTACAATCCTGAGAGAATGTCAAAACAGCAAAACCACTATTCCTATGGAGTTTGACATGCACCCCCATTCTCTTAATTAACTATGAAGTCACTTTGCCTTGCACTGGCAAAGTAATAGCCCTAGTTTCTATTTTTAAGTTGTTCAGGTCCTCATCATGTGCTGTATTTGTGGTGTCAGAAGCTTTAAGTTAACTGCATGTCTTCTGTCTGTTTGAAGGTAAAAGCAAATGGTCTTCATGACAAGCTTTAAACATCATATACTACTGGAATGTGTGGCTTGATTTGTACTTTTGTAGTCAGACGTACTCTGGTTTACTCACATGACTGTTTAATATACAGTGCTTCTCTTCTTTTTGTTTTGTTGAGTATGTGGCAAACAGTTCTCTGACCTGTGCCTGCAAATAATCCTTTAGATATTCCCATACTAAATGTATCTATGTTAGGAATGTCCTGTTGTTAAAATATTTATTGATAACATGTTCAAGGTTTGATTGCATAGATTATAAAATACCAAAATAAGACATGAAAATGCACATGTTGTACAGAGTGTGACCTTGTCATTTGATTGGGGGTTGACATAATGGTTATGGTGTTTGCCTTACAAATAAAAGGTGCATGGTTTGATCCTCAAACAGGATGACTGGCTGGGCTTGGAATAGCCCATAGGAGTGGTTAGCCTAGTACTATGCTATGAAACTCTTAAAATAGGATATTTGTGCTCTAGAGATGGGATAAAGGCTATCATCTTTTCACAGATAAAAGACAGCAAAAATTCAAGAGTGGACTGTATATGTACAAGATGTTAAATTAATCTAAATAGAAAGCAACATAAAACAAAATTGAAAATTGTAATAAAACATTAAATACAACAATGCAAGTATAATGACTATTTGATTGCAGGAAAAAGGTAAATGATCACATTCCAAATCAATGGAGTTGCATTGTAGGGGAAGCACTGCTACAACCTGTAGATATTCCTGATCACCATAATGAAAACAAACTCAGTGAAGTACTTGAAAGTACAATCCAGTTATTTTTAGGGGTAAAGTTGCACAGAATACTTTGCATTTCTGAAATGTTAACAAGATTGACTGCCTTGAAAAAATTCTGTAAAAATGGTAAAGGCACTGATGTCTATTATAAAGTATATGCTAAAGTTGTATGTTAGCACTGTACCATTTATTAGTTATAGGTGGCTAACATAAAAGCTGTATATGATTATCCATATCTCATTAGATGTACATCATATACAATACTAATAATAAGCAGTAATTCATAGCAATAACGGGAAGTTTGCATTTAATCTGCTTTTATGTGAATCATACCAATAGAGACTCTTATAAATACCTTCCATTAACCACTTTTTTCCTACAGTGGAAGGTATGTTTGTGTTCAGTATCTGCTGCCATACATTAGGCATCAAGTGTTACAGCATCAATGTCATGTGCACAGAAATTCTACTCCTACAATCAGCATCTCATTTTTTGTTTAATTTCAGTGCCTACACACTGCAGCTGACTATGGAGTGCTAAGCACTCCTTCTTATTCCTTCAGTCCCATAGTCCACACACACAAACACACACACACACACACACACACACACACACACACACACACACACACACACACACACACACACACACACACACACACACACACACACACACACACACACATGCTGACAATCACAGAGAGAATAACTATTGAGACATGAAGGCTTGGAGAGGGAAGGGAAGGGCTGGAGCCATCTATAAAATGCCACTATGCCAGCAAGATTTTCTGTTTATATTCAAAGATCTTCCCCTCCTCTTGCATTCTGGATCAGAACCCTCAACTTCATAACACAAGAATTCTAGGCAACATAAAAAAATAACAGGGAATCAAAGGTAAAAAAATAGGGACAATTTTTCAATACTGCTGTTATAAACTTTTAAAGTTGATAAAATAAAAAAGTACTTTAGCATACATTTTCTGAAAGAAATGAAGTCTGAAACTCAAATGTCTCTCATTATTTAGTGTCTTCAATCCTCAATGATTTGCCAGAAAACCACAAATTTTATGAGGAACAGTCCAACAATATGAGGCAAAGGTATGGACATTCTGTGAAAACCTGGACATTTCTGGGGTAATTTTAGATTGATGTGAGTGACAGGTGAGTGTGCACATGAGTGTTTGTGGGTGGCAGTACACCACCTCTGTAATGATGTCTGCCTTACAAAGCTATCCCATTCTGCCTCTTTCTACCCCCTCCATCAACAATCATGATCTTCTCCAGAGAGTGGCACTTAGCATTGTTATCATACACCCACACTTTACCCTTGAGAGAGGTGTAAAGGGTAGACATTTGAAATGTTGATACTCGCAATGCTGACTCCTGAAATTCTACTGAATGACCAAAAATCCAGACTTACATATACTAAATCCAAGATTTCCATTTCACAGAATATTCCTCTTTCATTGAGGGGTGGTGATCTTGTAGGTTGCCTACACAATATTAGGGTGTAAGGGGTTAAACGCCCCCTCCCCATCAAGGGTGTCGGGGAGGGGTTTGCACCTATGAAACAGGTTTTAAAGAAATGAGCAATGTTTGGTATTCACACTTCTCCTGCATTTTTGGTAATTTTTCTGTCATTTCAGGACATGGCATTGAGTGTCCGGACATTTCAACAGCCAGCCAGTGAGGAGGCACAAGTCTTGTCATTCCTTCCCCACCCCTCACCTGCTTCTCCAGACACTTTGGATACTAGTTGAAACTGACATATATGGGTGCTTTATCAGTCTGTGCTACAGATTCAACTACACGGAAATTACAGCTAACACCAATCAAACATATTGTGATTCTAAGTCTCTCAATAGAAAAGAGGCTCATTTAGTTTTTATGACCTGTTAATTAAAAATCAAGTGAACAGATGGTATTCCCAGCCTGTGGAAAAAAGTGAATAAAACAGGTGGTTCAAACAAAAGGTTTCTGTACTGTGGCATGATCCATTCTAGGTACTGATTTCTGTTGAATTTTCAACAATTATGCTAATGTGTTATAAAATGCTAAGGGAACATCAATATGTAGGAAAAGTTTTTATGTTAGGTAGGGAGATATCCTCCTGAAGACTTCATTGTTCTGAATACTACAAAGTTTCCCACAGACATGAAGTTACATAACCAAAATATGACATTATGTTACCAATCATTGTTATGTGCAAGACTTTCCCCCAGATTCTGCAAGCCTTGCATGGCATGCAGGATTAGTGCAGGAGCTCTAGCAGGCAATATGTCTGCTGTGCGATCCAGGAATAGCCTGCAGGGCCATGCACAAGCACTCCTGCACTAGTCCTGCAGGGACTCAGCCCCTGTATACAAATTACCCCATTTGCAGGAGAAATCCATGCAAATGAGGTGAATTTGTGATCTAGGAAGCTGGAAAGTGGCTGTGCAGGACTAGTGTAATCTGCAGAAATGTACTCGGTTAGTAACCGAGTACATTTCTGCACATTCCAAAATGGAGCCATGACAGTTCCAAATAAAGGGTGCATATCAGTCAAGAGGCATGCCAATGGCCAAGTATAAGGCCATTGGCATTGGAAATAGCTTAAAAATAAAAAAAATCAACTGTTATTTTTTTTAGCCAGTCTTGGCTGTTTAAGCTTAGGGCAGCGGTGTGCAAACAGGATCGGGGGAAAATAAGAAAATAAACCTAAAATAAGCATTCTAACTAAAATCCCTATTCTGCCATTAAAGTCAATGGCAGGCAGAAGACAACATGGCCAGTGAGTAGTGGTTGCTAAGGGGGGAGGCTCAGTGTGAGACATGTAACTATGCATTAGCAGGCAATCCTATGCAAATGAGGGGAATGATAGTGAATCCCAGTTTTCCCCAGCATGCTGGTCAGGTTCCAACAGTGTAGGAGCAGGAATAGCTTGGTGAAAGCCTAGGAGTTAGCTGACATCATAGGAGGGTGTCAGACATACTGTAAATTGACTGGAGCCCTGTGGCTCAGGTTTGTTCTTAGCTAAGCACAGCTAAGCAAGGGGGGGGGTGTCTGAGTCTGCCTAACACTCTTTACATTGCCTAAGTAGGTATGTCTGCTGCACACCGGGTTTTAAAAAGGTAAACCAGGAAATAGCAGCTCTGTGCACATTTGAGCACTGTGTTTGTGCAGTGCACCTCGGGTTCAAACAGGAAAGCAATGAGAAGGGAAAACAGTAGTAGGAAGTTAATTAAGAAGAACTAGCATAGCTGGTTGGTGAAATGTATCAGAAGTAGCCATTTACACAGGCAGCAGACCAGCCCAGCCCAGAACACTGCTATAAATGATAAAAACACCTTCCACTCTGAGTTTTTCCCATACTCTACATCACCAGTGTATACAAGCGGGGAAGTTTTAATTGACAAAACAACAAAATGATATGGGCTGCAATATTTATTATTCAACAACTTGTGGAAGAGGTTGAGGGTGGTGAGGATGTGAATGCTGCCGACCAACCCACAGTGAGGAGATGGAGAAGAGTGTACAGACCCAGGGTAATCTATCAGGAGCTACATGAGCTGGAGATAGTGGAGCGCTAAAGGGTGGACAGGGACCTCCTACAGCAAATTGTTGAGCTGAGCCGGTCACGCCTGATACACAGAACTAACAGAGGGGAACTCATCCCAGTGGATACCAAGGTATGTGTAGGCCTAAGAATATTAGCTACAGGTACCTTCCAAAGGCCAACTGGGGATATGATGGGGATCTTGCAGGCATCAGCATCCAGGATACTCCTCTAGTTCCTGGATGCCATGTCAGCACATGCCGGAGAGCATGTATATTTCCCCAACACTGGTGAGGCGTTGGCCAGCAGTATGCAACTGTTCCACCAAATAGCAGAATCCCCTAAGGTAGTGGTTGCTATAGACTGCATGCCCATATGCATCAAAGCACCACTTGATGAGCAGGGTAGGGTCTACATCAACTGCAAGGGCTTCCCCTCCATCAGCTGCCAGTTCATGTGCGATGCCCAGGGCATAATAATGAATGTGTGTGCTGGCTGCCCTAGAAGCTATCACAATTCCCACATCTGGCATCTGACACAGCTGTACCAGAGATTTGCCAATGGGGACATCCCTCACGGTCACCTAGTAGGAAATGCTGGATATGCACTGGAGCCGTGGCTGATGATACCCATCAGAAATGCACACACACCCGAACAAGAACTCCATAATGAGGCACATGCACAGACCAGGATTATAACAGATCATGTGTTTGGGATGTACAAGTCACGTTTCCGGTGCCTGGACACATCCAGTGGAGCCTTGCAGTACTCATCAGCTACATGTACCCAAATTGTCATTGTTTGTGACATGCTACACAATATGATCCTGCAGAAACAGCTGCAGCAGGAACAGCATGGGGCAGGGCCACACAGCCTCCCACCATTGCCAATACCTGCACAGACACAGAGTGACTCAGATGAGGAAAAACCTGAGCCTGTCCCAGTAGACAGAAGGAGGCATGCCCAGTATGCCCTGGCCTTGGTAAAGAGGCAGCGCATAGCACACACACTGACACAGGAGGGACCCAGGGAATAACACCTCTCTCTGACTCTCACATACAGTAAAAGGGATGCCAAACATGACACTACCTGTGCTCAACCATGTGTAGGGAGTGTACTATGTGCATCCGACATAGGCAGCCCTGCAGCACCACCCTCAATACTGGGACACTCACAAGGTAAGTGACTCACACATGCCAGTCAGGGAGGTTCACATACCCAAAACAGTCACAGCCAGCAGGACAGGTGTAGACAAACACAAACAAAGGCTGTGCTATGGCCTCTGAATGATGCCTATGGGTAACCCCCCCCCAGGCCTACACAAACAGACTACAGCAGGTCAGACAGTGGGATGTTAGTACTGAAGGGTAGAAAGTCAGAAACTAATATGTAGGTCAATCAAAGCTAAGACCTGTAGTACACTGATATGCTTCTAGTCAGCATGATAGGTTAGAATGCAGAATGAAATGGAGTACCTGACATACCAGTACAGTCATAGAAAATGTGTACAAGTGTCAGGTGTGCCCCTCCCATCCTACATAGAAATTTAATAACAGTCAGGTGTGTCCCCCAATCCTATGTAGAAATGTAGTAACAGTCAGGTGTGCCCCCCAATCCTGTGTAGAAATGTAGTAACAGTCAGGCGTACCTCCCAATCCTGTGTAGAAATATAGTAATGGTCATGTGTGCCCCCCCAATCCTGTGTAGAAATGTAGAAACAGTCAGGTGTCCCCCCCCAATCCTGTGAAGAAATGTAGAAATAGTCAGGTGTGCTCCCCCATCCTGTGTAGAAATGTAGAAACAGTCAGGTGTGCCCTTCACCAATCCTACCTATTTTTAGTAATGGTCTGGTGTGCCCCCCCCCAATCGTGTTTAGGAATGTAGAAACAGTCAGGTGTGCTCCCCCCAACCCTACATATGTATGTAGTAATGGTTTGGTGTGCACCCCAAATCTGATGTACAGACATCATAACAGTCAGGTTTGCCTCCCAGAACCCTATGTAGAAATGTAGGAACATGTATGTGTAGGTATAATACCAGTGGAGCACAGATACACAGAAGTGGCCAAGGTAGCAGAAAAGGTTGTAGCATCTGTACAATATGCAAGTATGTGTGTGCTGGGTTGGTGTGTGTTTCATTTTGTGTGAGAGTGGTTGGTATGCATGCATGTTGAGGTAAGACCTGGTGGCCATTGCCCACTAATGCTAATGACAGGGACAAGTCCTCACAACTGCAGTACCAAACACAATACCCACCAGTATAACACAAGCTAGCAGTAAGCCATTGCAAATGTATTGTGGTAATATGTGTCACCATCTGAAAGACTGACATGGCATGGCTGTTGGGCTAGATATACAAGCAGTACACAGGGGAAAGTACCCCAGACATACAGCATATATTGTGTCACTGTGAAATGGGCAGACCCTTGGAATAGTACAAACAGGTACGCATCATATTATCTGGTCCTGTAGTAGGGGATATCAGTGTTGTCTGTCCGAACAATCGCAGATCACAAAGGAGGTATGACTGATGTAGTGGGAAGCAACTGATGCACCTGCACATGCAAGCATAACTGGAATGCCCAATGCAGATCTGTGTGTCAGATGCAAGTAGTGTCTATAGCACACATGCAGCCAGTGCACGCAAATACCACCCACAGGTACCTCCCTGGTTGTACCCCTGCTGTGGGGAATGGGTACAATATGACCCCAGCTGTATATGGCAATTGCAAAAGAATGCAGCATGCAGTGCAGGTATTCCATGCAGTCACCAGCTGTAGGTAGAACCCTGCCAGCATCGGCACCACCAATCAGAACTGATAGAAGGTACTGGCATGAACACCTAGCACACCTACCCTGTCACCCCAGGGGAATATACTGTATGGCAGTCTGAGACTGTAGGACAGATAGAATGCAATGGCCTGACACATCTGGCCTGCATCAACAGCCAATGGCCCACAGGCATCTGCCAAGGGTCTGTGTCTCACATGTACTACCAATGCATGTTATGTCATGGACACCCAATTAACAACACAACACACTCCACATACACCATATGCAAGGCCATGTGGACAAACTACAGTGACATGTCCACCATGTCCCACTGCATGAACTGTCGATCAACACCAACACACAGCCATGATGGGGTGATAACCATAGGGAAAGTATCAGAGAATGTATTCATAATGTAAGGAAGAGGAGAGAATAACTAATGGTGGCGGTGGGAGTGTGGCCAGCATGGAATGTGCAAGGTCTGACAGAAAGCTGTGTGCACACACTATCCCTGGCTGTAAACACCTAAATGGGTGCCTACATACCTGCCCATACACCACAATATGGGTAATGTCCTGACTCATGGCACATGCCACTGGGTAACCTGTGCAAATCTGAACAGCTGTGAGGTATTGCCATAGGAACATAAGGCTATACTCTCATGTTGCTGGATCTACATGTATGGGATCCCCTGCCAGCACTGTACCAAGGTGCTGACCCGGATACACAGACCCCGCAGCAAGTGTCTGCAGCACCCCCTTCAGGATAGCATAAACTACCATGAATATGTAGGTGTCTTCCCACAATACTGCACACAGCTGCAGTCACCCTTATCCCCCAAGACATCACTGTGAGCAGGAATGTCCACTTGACAGTACATGAGGACAGAAAACATCACAGTGTATAACAGTACACATGTCTGAATATCTCTGCTAACAGCAGTACCATGTAACTGAAGCAGTACAGACACAATCACCTACAGTACACACTATCCCCTGCACACTTTGTCCCCCATATTGCCACATGATCGACGGATACCCTGCAGAAACAGTGTGCTACCTGTAAGTGTACAACACAAAGGTCTGCACTAGAGTACAAACTAGCTGGAATCGATCAACACATGCAGTACAGAAGGGCATACTGGGCATGCTCACACACTTACACACATGAAGCACATGTCTGCAAACAACAGTGGACCAGACATATCTCACAGTTGCAGATGTTAGTGCATACAATCCTCAGTATGCACCACTCATGCTGTGCACACACAGTAGATAGGAATACAGACATATATCCAAGGACAACACACTATAATAAGCCAAACATAGACATACATAGATGTGTGGAAGAGAGTGACTGTGACAAGGAGCCATCCAGGCCTGTCCCACCCAGCACACAGACAAATGGCTGCAACCACATGAGGTTCAGATGTCACTCACTGTAGATAGTAGTTAATGGTATCTGTCAGCAGTACTGCCTATGTGGTGCAAGTGCTAGCTGTGCAACATGACTGTACAAGGAAATAGGCATCTAGCAGCTGTATACACATACCTGTGGAATATGGCCCTGCATGTGGTGTGCCAACACCTAGATGAATGGGTTATGGCCCATGCACACACACTAGCCTCACCACAGCCCTACTATGACAAGCCTGCTGAGGTCATCCACTGGGAATTAACCCTAGGGATGGTTGTAACCCAGTAATCTCTGTGGCACATCCTATAACTGTGTACTGCTGTAGTGTGATATAATAGTTAGGTAGGAGTTCTAATCCCAGACTTAGCAACTCTGTGTGTCTGTCTGTGTCTGTGTAGAGAGCAATGCTTTTTAGGCTAGTCACACTCCCTACAATTCAAATGCCCTACTTTGGCAAGGCTGCTGACGTCATCTACCTTGAAATACACCTTTGGGAAGGTAGTAGCCCAGTAATCTCCATGGCACATCTTATAACTGCATACTGATGTAGTGTGATATAAAGTTAGGTAGGAGTTCTAATCCCAGACTTGGCAACTGTGTGTGTCTATGTTTGTAGAGAGCAAGGCGTTTTAGGCTAGTCACACTCCCTACAATTCAAATGCCCTACTTTGGCAAGGCTGCTGATGTCATCCACCTTGAAATACACCTTTGGGAAGGTAGTAGCTAAATAATCTCCGTGGTGCATCCTATAACTGTGTACTGCTGTAATGTGATAAAATAGTTAGGTAAGAGTTCTAATCCCAGACTTGGCAACTGTGTGTATGTGTGTGTGTGTGTGTGTGTGTGTGTGTGTGTGTGTGTGTGTGTGTGTGTGTGTGTGTGTGTGTGTGTGTGTGTTGGTGTATGTGTGTGTGTGTGTGTGTGTGTGTGTGTGTGTGTGTGTGTGTGTGTGTGTGTGTGTGTGTGTGTGTGTCTATCTCTGTGTAGGGAGCCATGCATTTTAGGATAGTCACACTCCCTACAATTCAAATGCCCTTCTTTGGTAATGCTGCTGATGTCATCCACCTTGAAATTCACCTTTAGGAAGGTAGTAGGCTAGTAATCTCCATGACATGTCCTATAACTGTGTACTGCTGTAGTGTGATACAATAGTTAGGTAGGAGTTCTAATCCCAGACTTGGCAACTGTGTGTGTGTGTGTGTGTGTGTGTGTGTGTGTGTGTGTGTGTGTGTGTGTGTGTGTGTGTGTGTGTCTGTCTGTCTTTGTCTGTGTAGAGAACAATGCTTTTTAGGCTAGTCACACTTCCTACAATTGAAATGCCCTACTTTGGAAATGCTGCTGATGTCATCCACCTTGAAATACACCTTTAGAAAGGTAGTAGCCCAGTAATCTTCATGGTGTGTCCTATGACTGTGTACTGCTGTAGTATAATAAAATAGTTAGGTAGGAGTTCTAATCCCAGATTTGGCAAATGTGTGTGTCTATCTCTGTCTGTGTAGAGAGCAATGCTTTTTAGGCTAGTCACACTCCCTACAATTCAAATGCCCTACTTTGGCAAGGCTGCTGATTCATCTACCTTGAAATACACCTTTGGAAAGGTAGTAGCCCAGTAGTCTCCATGACACGTCCTATAACTGCATACTACTGTAGTGTGATATAATAGTTAGGTAGGAGTTCTAATCCCAGACTTGGCAACTGTGTGTGTCTGTGTGTCTGTCTGTATAGAGAGCAATGCTTTTTAGGCTAGTCACACTCCCTACAATTCAAATGCCCTAATTTGGCAAGGCTGCTGATGTCATCCACCTTGAAATACACCTTTGGGAAGTTAGTAGCCCAATAATCTCAGTGGTGCATCCTATAAGTGCGTACTGTTGTAGTGTGATAAAATAGTTAGGTAGGAGTTCTAATCCCAGACTTGGCAGCTGTGTGTGTGTGTGTGTGTGTGTGTGTGTGTGTGTGTGTGTGTGTGTGTGTGTGTGTATGTGTCTGTGTAGAGAGCCATACATTTCAGAATAGTCACACTCCCTACAATTCAAATGCCTTATTTGGCAATGCTGCTGATGTTATCCTCCTTGAAATACACCTTTGGGAAGGTAGCCCAGTAATCTCCATGGCACGTCCTATGACTGTGTACTGCTGTAGTGTGATAAAATAGTTAGGTAAGAGTTCTAATTCCCAGATTTGGCAACTGAGTGTGTGTGTGTGTGTGTGTGTGTGTGTGTGTGTGTGTGTGTGTGTGTGTGTGTGTGTGTGTGTGTGTGTGTGTGTGCCTGTCTGTCTTTGTTTAAAGAGCAATGCTTTTTAGGCTAGTCACACTTCCTACAATTCAAATGCCCTACTTTGGTAATGCTGCTGATGTCATCCACCTTGAAATACACCTTTGGGAAGATAGTAGCCCAGTAATCTCCGTGGCACACCCTATGACTGTGTACTGCTGTAGTATGATAAAATAGTTAGGTAGGAGTTCTAATCCCAGATTTGGCAACTGCTTGTGTCTATCTCTGTCTGTGTAGAGGGCAATGCTTTTTAGGCTAGTCACACTCCCTCAATTCAAATGCCCTACTTTGGCAATGCTATTGATGTCATCCACCTTGAAATACACCTTTACAATCATAGTAGCCCAGTAATCTCTGTGACGTGTCCTATAACTGCATACTGCTGTAATGTGATAAAATAATTAAGTAGAAGTTCTAATCCAGATTTGGCAGCTGTGTGTGTGTCTGTCTGTGTAGAGAGCAATGATTTTTAGGCTAGTAACTCTCCCTATAGTTCAAATGCCCTACTTTGGCAATGCTGCTGATGACATCCACCTTGAAATACACCTTTGGGAAGGTAGTAGCTCAGTAATCTCTGTGCTGCATTCTATAACTGCGTACTGCTATACTGTGATAAAATTGGTAGAAGTTCTAATCCCAGACTTGGCAACTGTGTGTGTGTGTGTGTGTGTGTGTGTGTGTGTGTGTGTGTGTGTGTTTGTGTATGTCTATCTCTGCCTGTGTAGAGAGCAATGCTTTTTAGAATAGTCAAACTCCCTACAATTAAAATGCCCTACTTTGGCAATGCTGCTGGTGTCATCCACCTTGAAATACACCTTTGGGAAGGTAGTAGCCCAGTAATCTCCATGGCATGTCCTATAACTGTGTACTGTTGTAGTGTGATAAAATAGTTAGGTAATGGTTCTAATCCCAGACTTGGCAACAGTGTGTGTGTGTGTGTATGTGTGTGTGTGTGTGTGTGTGTCTGTCTGTCTGTGTGTGTGGGTGTGTCTGTCTGTCTCTGTAGAGACCAATGCTTTTTAGGCTAGTTACACACCCTACAATTCAGATGCCCTACTTTGGCAAGGCTGCTGATGTCACCCACCTTGAAATACACCTTTACAAAGGTAGAAGTCCAGTAATCTCTGTAGCGCATCCTATAACTGTGTAGTGCTGTAGTGTAATAAAATAGTTAGGTAGGAGTTATAATCCCACACATGACAGGTGTGTCTCTATGTGTGTCTGTGTTTGTAATTCGTATATTGTGTGGTGGTGGTTGTGAGTTTGTAAGAACTGTAGTCAAGGGGGAAGGGTTTTGCATATTTCTTATATAGTGGCCTTAGTATACATCACAATGTCTACATACATGGATAACAGATGTGCAATAGCAGAGAGAGGCTGGGGTTTATATTCATACCCCTACATTTGAAGTCAAGGCCAGGCAAACAAAGTGAATGACTCTAGTATTACCCAGATAACTCTCTCAACCCATGTCTCATACACACACACACTTGCCTAGACAACAGCTGCTATGTTGGTAGTACCCTGCATATTGCCCACTGATAGTAACCATGGTGTGATTGCAGTGGGTTACAGTGGACATGACACCCTGACCATCTGTCCAATATGCATGTACATGCCAGCAGTGCACCCTCCCCATGTTCCCCACTGGACACCTGCAACACCTGTGGTGACTTCAACTGTGACCCACAAAGGGCATACCATGCCTGACTACACGCCCTGTATGGACAGATGCCACTGACAGCAGGAAATACCAGTATCATGCTATCAATGTAGGTGCTGGGTCAACCTGCTGTCCATTAACAGTTCCTGCCACATGAGGCCAGGACTGGCACATCTGATGATAACAATCTGTGTACACAACATGGGCCAGGCAACCTAGGTACGGTTCCACATGTCACTGTACATACATATGGGAGATGTGCATATCCCAGACACCATCCTTGTTATGGACTAAGGAACACATACATGGCAAACAATGCACAGCATTGGCCACACGCAATAGTCACCCAGATGACTGGATGGTGGATACAATACCCACCTGTGTGGTCAGATCCAGACACTACACCCCTGAGCCACAATGAAGACCATTGTCATGTGGCCTGATGCCAAAGTATACCCATCACCTAGCCTTGTATAGCCATCTAGCACAGTCGACCATGACACACCCATGCAGCAATGCACCCATGCATATCAGTACGGGCACCTATTTCTGTGTGTATGGTGTATGATACGTATGATCACATTCACACTCACTACACCCCCATTGGCATACTAAATCATGCTGCCTGATGTCAGATACCTCCACATACCCTTTGCCCATATATCCTCCATATGACCCCTGTGGTGCATGTGATACTTGCACAGTAATGTGTTGTGGCAATCTCATTAGTGATGATTTGTATTCCTGGCCCTGCCAAGTGTGTCAATCTGTGCGCATCCCTGTGAGAGTGTGGCTGTGCTGACACTGGCACCTGTTTATGCAGACTGGCATGTGTACTACACCTACCATGTAGCTACCATATCCCTGTTGCCAATGTCACTCACCATTACATATACATTTTGAGGGCTCCTCAACATGTAACCTATGTGGTGCATCCAATAACTGCATGGACATGTGATAGCACTACATAGTCATCAGGGGTTTGATACCCTGTACTGGTAGGCGTGTGACACAAACATGCTTATGTTTTACTCTCCCACCCCTCCCTGACTCTTCTTTGCCTCTGTCTGCCTCTCTCACTCCGTCTCTGGTAGATGCGGGGACTTACACCTGCTGTGCTTAGGCAGCAGCATGTGTATTTATGCAGAGGCCATCAGCTGTTGCTCATGATCAGCTGATGGCTTCTGCATGAATTGCAGCCCTCCTATAGCTGATTGCATGTGAAACAGCTGTTGATAACATTCCCATAGCCAATTGCATGGAAATGCACTTCAGTATCTAGGAACATCATGTTGGTGTTGGACCTTTACATTCACTGTAAGCAGGAACTCAATGCGTTGTTTGGCAAACAGCATCTCAGATGGATTGGGGATCCACCTCTAACAACATACACTATGGAAGCAGGGCAACACACAGGATGGGGATGTGCCTGACCTGACAACAGACTGTAAGTGCTGCTATACTACCATTGGAGTAATGTTGCTTTAACAGGGTGTGTGTGGATATGGCTGTCCTACATGTTGTAATAGATGCCATATCAGTGCTATGTTTATGAGGACACCCCCATCTGTAGGGTCTTCTGCAGACTGGGCATTGTGTGGTGCCTTTTGTTTCATGTGTTACCCAGAGAGCACCTGTCTGTGAACTGCAGAAGGTAGTGTGAGGATTGCAGTCTGTAGATGGTGACAGCTGTGAGAATTACTGACTTCATATCCCTCATAGGACATATGCTGCCCAAACCCTGTTGCAACAGTAAATGTATGAGGGTATCACAGCAACATGTCAATATTGGCCCTGTGTATGTGCCTCCAGCCACAACTCTGTCAACCTTTATATGTATGTCATGCAGTAAGAGGTGCATATGTGCTGTACACCATAATTAGTGTCATCATATCTGATAACAAGCCGGTGAGATATCAGACTGCTACACATGTTATGTGTAGAAGGGGTTACAATTTATGACATAACCTGGACATTCTGTGGTTCTGTGTATAGTATTGAGGTCTGGGTATCCATGGTGATTGTTGATACTGTTTGTATTTTTCATATGTACTTTTGCCTGTGTAAAGACTGTGGAAGATGTCATTGTTCGTGGTCCTGTTCCATCTGATGTTACATGCTGCTCCACTGTATGTTTCCCTTTCGGCTTACCCGTTTATAGGGCCAAACACACACATGTCCCATACCACAGACCAGCTTCGGACAACACTGTGGAGTGGTGCAGTGTATGTAGGGTTAGTGTGTGAGTGGCACATATGAGGATGGTGTTGCACAGATAGTCCATATACTGTAATCTTAAGCTAGCTTACTATATGTGGCTGTGGCTATGGCTGTGTTCATATTGGTTGTGGTTATGCACTTTCACATTGGTGTATCATACTCTGTACTGTGAAATGCCTGTAGAGCCTGCTATACATGCTGGTACATGTGCCTGATTCCCATAGGAAGTGTAGGCCAGTATTGAGCCAGTCTGCCTGTAGCCTGCACAGTGCATTGTTACATGCCTAGCAGCTTAGTGTACTTACCCAGTGAGATTTCATGTCCAGATACTTGCCAGATGTACTGCTGCTGGGCCACCATAACAGTCATGTATGTCAGACAGAGCAGTAGGATGCTGTCCAGATGTATGCCAATATCTAGTGGCTAGTATGTGGCCATGACATGTCTGTACCAGTGGTTATCATGCTTCAGAAAAGACAGGGGTGTGTGAATGCATAGCCTATGGGAAAATGTGTATCAGTAGTTACGTGTTATACCCAGCTACATGGCTGTTAACATCCACATTGTCAGGCTTGGTCCACATGTCTTGCACTAAGGGGTTCAGTGTATACCTCTGGACTCTCCAGAGTGTGTCAGACTGTCTACATATATTGAACATTATCTCTGCTGTAGTCAACATGAGCATTACGTGCTAGCAGTGGTATTGTCCTATGATGTCCTTAGGATGTCTGTCAGTAGCCAATGGTGCACATGCTAAAAGCAGATGTGACCACCTACACACACCATGTCTACACTGCGTTAAGGTATCTGGATGTACATTACCATACAATCCACCATGGGTAAATGCAGGCCTACTGCCTCCTGCCATACAGACTGCTCTTTCTGTCAGTGTGCTTGGGATGGTGCCAGTTATGCCTTGTTATGTAACAGTTACATCCCATTGTGTCAACTGAGTTCTTTACCCCCAGGGATTGTGTATAGAGTATAGATAGCAGCTGCTGAACTACACATCTGCATTACTTACTGTTGATTGTTTGGTATCCTGTGGCCCAATTTGTCTTTACTACTGTACTAGGTAAAGGTCTCAGCCTGGAGAGCAACATTTGTAAACCTTTCCAGACTACTGCTTTCATATAACTGTTTCACAGTTGCATTACTCTGTTTATATGGATGTCAGTGTCTAAATAGCTATGTGACATGGCATATGCAAATTTAATACTACACAAATAAAGCTTCCCTGTTTATGCAAACCTGTGTGTGGTGTTATATCCTTTGACCTCTCTGTGGGTGAATGTTGCAGGTGATTGTCATTTGTATGGGTGGCTCATACAGTGTCCAGTTGTTAAGGTGATAACAGTAGGCACAGTGGCTGTTCCATATTGTGTGCACCTTCTACATATGTATCTTACTATACATATCTCTGCATGTGTATGTGTAGTTACATTTATATCTATATATATGTATATCTGTATCAGCATATATGTGTCTGTGTATATGTATCTTAGGGATGTTGATAGCTTCCACATTGTACATTCTGTATGGAAGCCAGACTAGACTGCATGATATGTTATTGATACCAGCCTGGCATCATACAGGTAGGATGGAGTACTGTAAACATCTTGTGCCCATGTCATGTCACGGCCTGGTTTTGGGATCTACAGCAGTTGGTAGTGTATTGCAGGGCAGACATGTTTTGCTGTGGGGGGTATACCTATTCGTACAAGACATATGTTAATTGGGGCCTCTCAACCCCATTAACAGTGCATGTAGACGTAAATGTTTTTGTTATGTTCCCATTATTATCTACAGATGTATGTCTGTATCGACCTATACAGATATATATATCTGCTTACATATATATAACTATGTCCATATATACCTATATACATACACACACACATATATATATATATATATATATATATATATATATATATATATATATATATATATGCTTACATATTTATAACTTACTGTATATATTTTGACATATAGATGCAGACATATATATCTATAGATGTATACATTTGTATGTATATATATGTTTATATATATATATATATATATATATATATATATCTATATATACATGTATAAATATATATATATATATATATATATATATATATGTGTGTGTATATATATATATATATATATATATATATATATATATATATATATATATGTATATCTATATCTACATATATAGATATGTTGCATCTGTTTAAATATTAATATATATAACACACACATACATCTACATGTTGGAATACATTCCCTGTACTGTTTAAAGACTGAGCTGGATCATATGTTTGTGAAAACATCAGGGTTATGTATATCTGACATGGCTTAGTAGTAAATCGCTATGGTGTGCAGGGTTTTGGGTTCGAGCCTTGCAGAGGCTGTTTATTTTGTTGCTGGGCAGAACAAGGGCTGTTGGATACAGAGTGATTAAGGCACTTTTAAGCAGTTGTAAACAAGTTTGCGCTGATTTGCGTGGAGGTAAGCACTGCTAACTTCCAGTTGCAGTTTCATAGACTCAGTTAGCTTCTAGATTGCTTAACCAGTGTAGGCATTGCTTATCCATGTGAAAACAGGCTTAAACCCACTTACTGCTGCTTAAAAGTGCTTACTCATGCTTACCCCGTGCTAATTTCTTTAAAAGAAAAGAGAAAAGGGTTTATAGGAAAGTGGTGAAAAAGGGGCACAAAGAGGGAAATACAGTAGGGGACATAGCTAGGGATGTGCAGAAAGGGTGTGGGGAAGGTCCATAGCTGCCCATTTCTTCTACAGCAACAGCTGTACATATACACTGAATTTAGAGGTAGATTTGGACACTCAAACCCCTGGGAGGGGGTGAGGACAACAATAAGTTGTGATGCCGATTAGACCAGATTACATGTGTCCAGTGGACATGTGTGTGAAATGGACAGCTATGTATGGGGTGAGATTTTTTTTTGGAAACAGATTGCCCTTTTTTTTTCAGGTGCAATTGGGATGTTGAGGAGGGATAGTAGATATATTTGGGGAGGTAGGTTGGGTAGGTTAACAGACAAGACAAACAAGACACATACAGGAGCAGTATGTGACACATGTGGAGGTAAACACCTTGATGGGGAGGGGTGTTGGGAAATCGGAAGCCCATGAGCCCACTAATGGAAACAGTGTGACTGAGGTCCCCACCCATGGGCAGTCACCTCTGCACCTTCACAGTCCCGAGGGTGGCTGTGTTGGGGGCTGCATCACAGGACCATGCTGACCTTCTAGTCATGACATGCGGCCCTCAAGCTGGCATAGCAGATCACAAAGCTGCTGGTTGAGCTCGCTACACACCATGACCCAGACCTGGTGATGCGTGACAGGATACTATCCGCACCCACTCCCAGGGTGGCAAGCCCAATCCCCTGAGGTGGTTGCACCCGAAGCTGGTGCAGGACCAACAGAAAGGGAGGTCCTGGGTTGGGCCCCAGACATGCTAGTGCTCGATGCCATGGCCAGCTGTGGTGGGACATGTGGGTCTGCTGGGACCAGCCTTCCTAAATGTGCTATAGTGTTTAGAGTTTATCATCATATGTGGGTTAGTAATAGTCAACACATTCCATGGTTAGGTATAACAGCATGCATAGTTATTCCCATTAACCCAGACACCAGATATGGAACAGTTGCATAGCAAACAGAACACATGCATATATGGGACCACAGTGGTATTAAGAGCAGCATGCAGGTACATTGATGGCACCATGCCACCAATGTTGGAATAATTCAATATGGCACATTTATGGGAGCAATTAAAATATTTATCAAACAATAGGGGATTATCATAACATTGGAGTCATTACATACTGGTTGGGGTGGGTATGTTGTTTATTGTTGGAGAGATAGTGGGGGGAGATGTCAATTAACAGCTAGTATATTACTGTAGTCCACATTACTTTCCTAGTCAGTGCTGTTATCTGTACCTTACAAGTTTTACTAAACTACCCTATAGTCTTAGTTTGGAGAGTGATATGGCTGTCATCATCGTTATACATGAACTGTTTTTACCTGCAGTATACACCTCTTACCTGGTATATCTGTGGAGGGAATGTATGTTACCACTAACTGTTTCTACACATACTTCCAGATTCCTGGTTGATGTTGTGCACATAACTATCCAACTCTTTCTACACAGACTCTGGTCATGTGTTGACCACATGCAGGTGTACTGGGACATATCTAGAATATTGCCCTCTCCAACATTTAGTAATGGACATTCTGGTCTCATCTGTACAGTTGTGGGGTATGATTCTGTATGCAGCCTGCTTCCACTCCCTGGATTCAGACCATGGCTGTGTCTGCTACAACTTAAACATTGTCCATCAGAGTTGTGTGTGCTATATAGATATTGCTGTATATCTCCTATCTGCTTTCTGTTCTATAATTCTCCTGTGCTTTTGCATTCTGACCTTGTTTTATAATACTCTTATACAGATTTCCTAGACAGTTATATTTTGTAGGACAGTGTGGGTGACAGTGATGTGTAATACATCATTAGTCAGAGCAACTGCATCACTCACAATGCCATACAATACCGGTGTAAACAGTACCAGTACAGGGTATCATTCTTGTATTTCTGGGCACAGTATTGGTATCTGACAGACATGTGGGAGAAATGTTTGTTAGCACTACCTGATTGTTGCCACACACAGTACCAGATTCCACATTACTATTATGCACATACATCTCAATCTGTTACTGTACACACTCTGGCCACTGCTTGACAAGACGGAGGTGTAAATGGGACATGCATGGCTTCTTAGTCTCATAAGGTTTTGGGGAGTTGCTAGTGTTCCAGCTTTGTTCTCACAGATGTGTGTCAATCAGTTGTATTTCCTGTTTGTTGCCTATACGTCTGGGATCATCCCACTAATTTCCCAGGGGGACAGGTTGACAGGCAACAGATATGAGCCACTTTACAGGACATTCTGGACATATCTATACAGTTGTGGGGTATGATTTTGTATGCAGACTAATACCACTGGCAGGATTTGAACCATGGCTGTGTGTGCTAAAAAAACAACAGGTTACATCTCAGTTGCATGTGCTATTCGGGTTTTGTTGTCTGCCTTTTCCCTGTTTTCTGTCTATGTGTTTCTCAGTTGTACTAAATGGCCTCTGGGGTTTACACCAGTCATATACAGGCATTCCTGCACATTCTATTTATGGTGCACAGTGTGGTTATCAGTGCTTATTACAACAGTACTATTATGTGAATTCAAATCTACATTATCATATGATACCAGAGTATACACATGCAGTCCAGCAGTTAGACCTTTATTGCCAGGCAATTACGCTTTTATTTACGTACATAATATATGAGTCTTTTCTTGCCATATTCTCCGGTGTAGGCAGTACTTGCCTTAAACAATACAGGTTTTATACAGGCAATTAATTTACTAATACTTTTAGATTTGTTTCCTTTGACAGTACATGCAAGAGTATTACTGAACTGCCTTGCATCACAACCTCTCCAGGTGACTGCCATGGGCCTCCAGCTTCGCGGCCCGCTCGATTGCAGCTGTGGAGGACATAAGAGGAATATTTAGCCATACCTATCCATGATATACATAAGCTGGCAATTATTAAACAGGTAGTGGACTGATACTTACACAGAGCTGGAACATCATCTGCCATTCCAGCCTCTTGGATCCACCGGTCCAAGAGGTCCACCTTACATTGCTTCAGGTTGGCATAGTGATGCCTGACCTGCTCACCAGTTTGGGGTATGCCAGTGGCACTTGTGAGGTCACGGGCGAGACGGTCCCAGGCATCCACCTTATATTGGGAGCCCTGGTACTGGCCCTGCAGCAGTCTCTGTTCATGGTCTTTGACAAGGAGTCCTGCCATGACTCTGGACTCCTGGATGCATCAGCATTGTGCCCGAAAGTGCACACCCTCTCCCCTTCCTGACATAGTGCCTGCAAAGGAAGCTACAACCAGTTATGTGATGTATTCCTGCCTCTTGGGTTTAAGTAGGGACGATTTCCCACACCTTTTCCTGATTGGCCAGTTTTGAAAAGGCTAAGTTATGGGCAAACCTGCTTACCTACGGTTGGCATTGTTTAAAGGGATATAACACTGGACACATTGAGTTATCTGGCCTACACATTGCTTACACCTCCTAAGCTGGCCTGTGCAATGCTTAGCGTCACTTGACTTTGCATTATATTTCCTTTTTGGCATTGATTTATTATTCATTACATCTTATATGTATGCCTGGTATCCATGAGTCATGTGCATGTACAGTGTATGGGGTCCTTGTGTTTTATTGTGAACTTCAACACTCTATTACAATTACACCTGACTTCTGGACTTACTGCTGTACTCCAATTCACATATTTATGTTATGTAGTGGGTTATGGAACATATGTTTCTATGCTGATTCCTTTCACAGGTTCAATTTGATTTACTATAGTGAAGACTTATCTGCTGATACCTCATTTTTTGTATTTCTGTAATGGCTTGGTGATTAACTACTGTGACTGTAGTGTATAGGGTCCTGAGTTCAAGAGTTGTTTATTTTGTTGTTGGGCAGAACAAGGGCCGTTGGATACATACAGAGTGATTAAGGCACTTTTGAGCATTTGTACGTGGGTTTGCTTGGATTTGTGGGAGGGTAACCTCCGGTTATATATGCTTACAGAGAGTTAGCTTCAAAATTGCTTAACCTGTGTGCGCATTGCTTATCCCCATGCAAACAAGCTTAAACCCACTTACTAGTGCTTATAGATGCTTACTACTGCTTATTGGTGCTTATACCTGCTTACTAGTGCTTTATTCATTATGACACTGACACCTCACATGTGCATTTACTACAGTACTCCAATTCATAAATATATGTTATTTAGTGGGTTATGCAACAAACATTGGTCATAATGTGCTTTGCCAGGGAAAATGGAATGTGCTGTAATGGGACTCGAATCAGGAATGCCTGCTTGTAAGGCAAATGCTTTGCCCACTACACTATTGTTATGCTGCTTCATTTGCATATATCTTCCTTGTTATCCTCTTCAGCCATTTAAGCTGCAAAGTGTTGGACACACCCACGCACCTATGGTTAGCTTTAATCGGAGTTTTAAAAAATAAAAGGGTTTGTTCATTTTATTTCTATACACTTGCTGTTGTACATGGGGGGACTGTTGGTGGGGATATGTAGACACCTATGAGCGTTCTCGCTCATTTCTTAGCCCTTTCACCTATTCTTCATTGCAGGGACGTGTATATTCTGAGAGGTTTGCTCTCAGACACACCCCCCCCGCAGTCTTACATGCTCCATGTAAGATTAGGAGCTCAGGCAGTGTGCCTCATTACTATGCATGGCGCACTGCCGTCCTGCTCCTAAACAGCTGCTTCCATGCAGAACTAAGTTAGTCCCGCATGGAAGATTAGTAAATCTGGGGGTTTGTTTATATGAAATTCAATGAAATATTAATAGGAGTCTGCAGCTGGCTAGAATGTGTGTTATCATAATCTTATACCTGTAAAGAATTATTTTCATACTGAGTGTCTAAAGTATCATTGATCAGGTGAAAGGAAACAATTTGGAAGGATATCTTCATTGACAATGAACAATTTCTGATCTCATTGAACTGTTATAACCTAATAAGGACATCCCCTGGGGACTTATAATGGAATTAAATGTGTGATCCTACCTATACAAGTAGATGTATAATTTATTTTTAGACAAGGGATCACATATAAAGTACTTATTATGTCAGACATCTTTCTACATAATGATCCATGCCTGTAGAACATACCTCATCGTTGGTTCAGAGCTGAGCATGACCAGCTACCAAACACTGAAGCTATAGTATGCATTAGCATGATATTACAGGACTTTGTACATAAAAGCAACTGATAGATGTACAATGAGATGTGTAACTTTGCATGGCTTTCTTTCTGGGTTATACTTTCTTATCTTTGTATGTTTAAGATGCATATTTAACATTATATATGTTATTTGACCATTTTTGCTATGCTCTTTATTTTGCAACTGTTCTTCAGTCTTCTAATACTACCAGCTTTGAAAAATACAGCAGTTCTTACATATATTAGCTGAATCAGCTACAACTGTTTAGCTATTCCTAAAGTTGCTTGTGGATGTGTTTTGTCACAAATGATGTGACATCTAGACAGGCTTACACAGAGCCAGATCATGGTCAAATGATGCAAAATGCAGGATAATGGAGCAGGCCCCACACAGCCATTCCAGTTTCTCACTACTTGACCATCTGTTTAAATATGTCAGTGTGCACACTATCTTCTTCTTTACTTTTATAATGATTACAGAGATCTAGGCTGAATTTGAAGTTTTTATTTCACATTTTATAGCACAAACACTGATGGTCATTTGCCAAACAAAACAAAACAATGTCACAATGAAAACAAACTTAGCATTCCATTGAAACTCACATTCATTGAAAATGCATTGAAACTCACATTCATTGAAAATGCATGTGTACCTTGGGCTCCAGGATGTTTTCAAAGCATGAGCCCTCCACATGCAGTTTAGGACCATGCAGAAATACATGTGCTCCTTGATTTTCTTCTTTCCTTTTACAAAGATCTGGATTTTATTTAAAGTGTTTACTTCAAATTTTGTATCACAAACACAGATGACAATTTGCTAAACAAAGCAGTCTCACATTGAAAATAGACTTTGCATCAGCAACAGTACACTTCTCTTCCCTTGAAACTCACACTCATTGAAAATGAGTTGAAATTCACATTCATTGAAAATGCATCTGGCCAGTGGTGGATCAAGTGTACCTTGAGCCCCACGGCTATTTTCAAACCACGGGCCTCCATACACATTTTTAGGACCATACATACCTCTCAACCTCTTAGCCCAGGAAATATGGACAAAGCCTGACATAATGGGGAGAACAAAGGCCCAAAAACTGGGACATATTTTAAATATTGCTCTTATAAACTTAAAAAGTAACCAGAATAACAGGATTTGGTTAAATGCATTTTCTATAGGATAGGAATTCTGAAACTCAAATGTATGTCATTATTTAATGATTTCATTCATCAGATCACATCAGTGATTTGCCAGAAAACCACAAATTTTCTGAGGAACAGACATAAATTTTGAGGGACAACCATGGACATTCTGCAAAAATCTGGTTAGTTGATAAGTATGGGACCATGGGTCTACTTCATATAGTCGAAACCCCATATAATCAAAGACCACATCATTGAGGCAACAATATCAAAACCCCATTTCAGCAAACTACCGCAGGAATGAAGATCATTTCAGGGTAAGTAACCACTCGTCCAAAACATAAAACCTAAACTGCACCATCTCTAACCCAGCCAGCTGGGGGGCTACAACCCCCACAACCCCTAAACTAATTATATCAACTCTGAGATCACAGTGCAGTTGGGAAAAGGCCAAAGTTCACCTTGTTTTGCAACAAGATACTTACCCTGAGAAGATCTTCATTGTTGCAGTGGTTTGCTGAAATCAGTTTTCAAAATTGTCATCTAGACAATCTGTCTTCAATTATATGGGTCTTCAATTATCTGAAAGGGACTCGGGACCATATATAAATGCATGTGTTGTTTAGTTTACTTTTTCTGATTGTTTTAAAATCTATTTCTTGTTTAACACAGTAGCATTTCTTAGAGTGCTGTTTTAAAATATATTTTTGTTTGACACTGCAACATTTGTTTTTGTGTGTTTTAAATGTTTAGTTTGAACATATTTTTCAAGAAGCATTGACACAAAATGCATCAACCAATAATAAAAAAGTTTCCATTTCAAATTTCAGTACTAAAAGGCCCCTCAAACTGCTGTCATTCTTATCCACCAATACCCATACTCAACAACTGTGGCAACTTTATTGACTATGTATACATCTCATGTCAGACTGTGAAAAAATGGCCACAGTAATGTATTCTAATTTTCTTTTCACAAATGCACACTAGTCCTGCAAAGACAGACAAATTACTTTTTAACTTTATTAGCTCAGCAGGATCAGTCATTTTTAAACTAAACACACCCATTAAATCCAACAATTATAGCTAAATTGTTGACTGTATCTTTCTCAGCTATATGTGTCAAAAATGTAATAACAAAAGTAATGAACAAAGTAACACATTTCAAATTTCTTTCACACAAACACAAAGTATCCAAAGTATTCCAACTTAACACACATATACACATGCACACTAGTCCTGGAAAGCCAGATTAAAGACTGTTTAATATGACTAGTGATAAGAGCATAAGGTAATTTCATCCACGGTAAGTCCACTCCACCAGCAGTTATAGCCAATTTGTAGACTGTGTACATCAGTTACTGTCATGAGGAAATAAATTGCATATACTTTATTAAACACTGTTTAGACCTGTCAGTGTGCATATTTTCTTCTTTACTTTTATAATTATCACAAAGATTTGAATTTCATTTAAAACATTTGTTTCATATTTTACAGAAAAATCACTAAGAACCATTTTTTCAATCAAACAAACTCTCACACTGAAAACAGACTTAGCATGAGAAATATTAAACTCTCTTACTTTGAAATTCAAATTTAGTGAACATGCATCAGCCAATCTATTAGACTATTAGAGATGTGCTGAGATTCATATTCCAGTAGCATATAGTGAAGCACTAATTAATGTCTATGTGAAAGGTGCAAGAATTCAAAAGACTAATGTATAAAACATCTGCTAACAGCTAAGACAGCCCACTGGACACAAGTGTCTCTTTTTAGGAGCAGCCCAGGAGTACTTTCTGGTGAAGTGACTTAACAGAGTCACAAGGAAGACAAAGGAAGGCTAAGGGAATCAAACCGTGCACTACAAGAAGTAGCTCTTAACAGCCTTACTTAACTGTTGTAGCCCAAACACAGTATATTTCACACCTGTGAACCTGCAAACAAACAAACAAAACACAAATAAAAATGTATTCATAATTAAAGAATTAACATTAAATTCATAAACTTCAAAGTGTCCAGTTTATTTACAGCAAAAATAATAAGCATACTGTCAACATTTAACAGAAAAAGGAAACCATGGATCACATTAAATAAATGTGGCTCATATCATGATGCAACTGTTTACTACAATCAGTTTCCTTCCTTTACACCTTAACTACTCTGGTTCATAAGGAGTCATTAGGTTTGCACTCCAGGAGACCATTGCGGAGCCTAGCTCACATTTCCACTTCCCCAACTGTCTGGTTAAGTGACTTGCTCAAGGACTATTGTAACACACTTACAAACAACAGATTGCATCAACATGTATTTTATGAACCACATAAAAAATGAAACTGCATTACCTGGCATTGGTTGAACTTAATCATCAGTGATTCAAATGTAAAGATAGCATCCAAGGCCAAGGGCAACCTTAAGGGATTCTTTAGCTAATTCTGAAACCTCAAAGGCAGCACACAACACTGTGCCAAACTATTGGTAAATGGTGTTACATTCATGGGACTGCATCATGGAATAGAAAATCTTCTGGATGACAAATTCAGCTCCAAGTTTACCTAAAAGCCCCACATGCCACCAGCCATACCTGAGGAAATCACATCTAACATAACTCTTTCAAATATCAGTAGGCGTCAGCTCTTAGATATGTTCTCTGAGGCCAAGAATACAGCTTCACTGAGCACCGATAATATCCCTAGATGACTCCAAAATAATTGAAATATGACCCGTCAGGGACACAGGAGTCATATTTCAAACACAGCCACCATACAGGCTTTGTGGCACCCAAATGGAGGACTGCAACAGTCATCCATCTGCATAAGGATACACCATCAAAAGATTCCAGGAACAACAGACCCATTTATCTGACTAGTCTCATATCCAAATAAATGGAAAGACTCATGGATAGAATAGAATGACATAGGAAAACTTCAGACACTGAACCCAACCCAGTTTGGTTTCATCAAAGGAAGGTCATGCCTTCCAAACCTGGTGGACTTCTTTGAGAAGGTCACCAAGGCAGTGGATGGGGGAAAAAACTCTGCATACTGCCTACCTTGACCTAGCTAAGGCATTTGATACAATACTACAAACTTAAGGAAATATGCATAAACTTCTGTGTATCTTACTGGATAGTCAGCTATCTCAGAGACAAGGCTCAGGATGTTAGGATTGGAAAGACCATATCCACAAAGAGGCCAGTCACTGCAGTCCCCAAGGGCTATCTGCTCTGGTGCTCTTCTTTGGTATCTATTTTTCTGAAGTCAATGACAATGTCAAGGGCCTCTGGCTTACGACGTTTGCAGATGATTGCAAGCTAGGATCAATAATAAAACCCCTCCCCCCCAAGATGCTAACATCTTACAGGAAGAACTAACACAGAGAAATGAAAGGTGCCAAAGCCATTGCTTAAAACTGAATGCCAAGCAATGCATAATTGTACCTTTTGGGAAGTTAGCCATCTGGGGAAATTACCTCATTGATAAAACACCCCTAAAAGTAGATGCAGTAGTCAGTGATTTATGGACTCATGTACATAGTAATCTGGCTTTTGACCAATATGTGTCTAAGGTAGTAAGAAAATAATTTGGTGTCACTCATCTTTTTAAGTAAGGACATGGCATCTATGTCTAGGGTAGGCATTGTGACACTGTACTTAGCCCTCATCAGACATATCACTGAGTATAATGCCCCCTCAGGTATGTAACTGACCAGGCACACGCAACAGCTGGAACATCCACAAAGGCTCTTTGCAAAGAGAATGCAGGGTGTAAATACAATGTCCTATGCAGATTGTCTCAAAGCCCTATCTCTATACTCTTTTTTCCTACAGACTGCTGAGATGTGATTTATGCCTGATATACAAGGCATCCTTGGATCCTGCTCTGAAGGACCTTTTGCATATCCACAAAACAAACAGCGCCGGTACTACTATATCTACATATGATCATAGGATCATAGGAGGTTACTAGGCTAATGGCCCTGGGTGGCCCTTACAAGCCTAGCCAATAGTTTATCCCCAAAAAGAAACTTCAGTCAGCACCTGTCACCCCTGGCAATGAGGGACATAGGTGGAACCCCCAGGACAAATTTGTGGTTTCCTATTCTCTCATCAAGGTTGCGCTTGAAGAGGGTCAGTGAGGTGCTCTGTTTAACATGTATGGAAAGTCTATTGCAGAGATGGGGTAGCATCTGGGAAACAAACCTGTCTCTCCATCAGGTTTTGTTGATTTTTACATATCATATCCTTTTGAGTGGGTAATGCATGAGGAGTTAGACTTATGGATATGGAGCATCTCTAGTTGATCAGGGTCTGAGATTGCTTTGTAGGTGAGATACAGATCACCCCTGAACAATCTGTACAATACCAAATAGGGTGATAATGATTTGAGCCTGCCCACATAGGACAGGTGTTGGACACCATGGATTCTCTTTGTGAAGTATTTTAGTGCCCTTTCCAGTTGGTGCAGATGTTTGGAGAGGTACATACCAAACGGGGCATTATACTCAATTATAGGTCTAATGAGGGGGGAGTATAGAGCGGTAATAACCTCTTTTTTCTGGATGCAATCCCCTTATTTATGTGATGAACCAAGTAAAAGGCTTTTCTGTCCACTGTTGCTACATGATGGTCAAATGTGAGGTTGTTATCAGAATCCCCAGGTCTCGCACCACAGGTTGTGTGCTTAGGGGTTACCGTCAATGTGGTAATAAGTAGAGGCTATGTTTTTGCTGAATGGTATGATGATACATGTTTTTGCATTTAGCTTGAGGCCATGACTTTGGCATCAGTCATTGGTTGCTGTGAGATCCTCTTGCAGTATGTTAACATCATTTCAGAGTCAATGACAGCACCCAACTTACAGTCATTCGCAAACTTGGTCAGCTACAGGCCTTTTCTCTTTGCCTGGACCTCTAAGAAGGTGATACAAACAGTAGGGGCCCCAGGATAGATCCCTGGGGAAGTCCGTTAGTGACAGGTCTGCTATCAGAGGTGGAGGTGCCTATTTCGACTTTGAAGGTCCTGTCAGTGAGCCAGTTGGCCATGCACCTGATGAGACAGAGATTTACACCAAGTTGTGTTAGTTTTTTGATGATGCCCGAGTGAGGGATTGTGTCAAAGGCCTTAGCTGGGTCAAGGTAAGTTGAAGGTACTGACTTTCCCTCATCCAGGGCCTTGGTGACAGTCTCAAAGAAGTCAACCAGGTTCAACAGGCAAGATCTGCCCTTGATGAATCCAAACTGGGTGGAGTCAAGTGCTTGGAAATTGCTTATGTCCTTGCTTATGAGATCCATAATAATATGCTCCATGGCTTTACAGATCAGACTTGTCAAGCTAATGGGAGTGATAATTTCCTGGATCAGTAGTGGCACTACCTTTGTGCAAGGGGATGACAGTGGCAGTTCTCCACTCTGCTGGAATGATGCTTGTACTTGGTTGTGGTTGAATAGGATGCTCAGTTGTGAAGCTATGTCTTGCTGGAGATGGTGCAGAATACAGCCTGGGATACTATCAGGTCCCATGAGAGCTGTGTTCTTTGCCTTGGATAGGGCCTTTAACACTTGATCTATGGGGATGTGAGGTGCAGGACAAGTATCAGGTATGCTGAAAGGGCCTGTAGGGGGCAGGGTGGTGAAGTTTGCTTAGAACCTATCTGCTAGCAGGTTGGCTAAGTCAAGTGATTCTGTTAAGTACTAATTTGGAACAAATCTGGACTTTGCCATGGAGGTTCCTGATGTAACTGAAGAAGGATTTGTGGTTTTCCTTTGTTCCTGAGGCTAGTTTTGATTCATAATTGGCTTTTGAGGCTTTCACTAGGGATCTAATTTGCTTGTCGAGGCTAAGGAGGGAGTTTTTCCATTTGGAATATGTTCCTTTTTACCCTAGGACAACGGTTTCCTCCTTTTGTTGTAAAGCCTGTTGATAGTGGATGTCCACCAAACAGGTTTGTATTTCGTTAAGGAGCAGGTTTTAGTTCTATTGTGTAAGGCTGAATCCATGCAGTTGTACAGGTGCTTGTATACTGCATTGGTGTACTGTTCAGCATATCTGTCTGCATCCTCTGAAGGGGCGGTGGTGTGAAGCTACAGATACCCTCCCTTAGGAAGTTATAGTCAGCTTTTGAGAAGGTTTTAGTTTGATTTTAGTTGGGAGGGGGGTTGGGTGGGATAGAAACTTCACACAAGACAGTCAGATGATCTTATCTCACCAGGAAATAACATACTATGG